>NW_025781419.1:0-41755 GCF_021130785.1 Homalodisca vitripennis | reverse complement strand
AATATACTTCGGGCTAGATTTTGAATTTAATAAAACTAAATTAAATTGTAATTATTAAAAATTAGCAATTAATTGAATTGAATAACGCCATAAAAGTAGAAAGTTCAGGCATGTTTCATGACACAGAATATTACTGCCTTGTTCAATATAATATGATGCCGTAAGCCTGTCATAATGTACGAGAAATTCTCTTGCAAACAGCGCTTTGTCACGAACTACATGTTTGCCATGTGAAAGGTGCACATCACAACGTATAATATGTGTACATTAAGTGCTATATATACAGAGTGTCCCGTAACCCTCTGGACAAAGGTAACTACTACGTTATTACACAGGTCAAGGCCAAAATATTTTCACCGTATGAATAATGGGATCTCCGATTCTTAGTTTCCCATCTATCTGTTTGCATTTGTTTTCTCATGACAAAATTAATATCTAAAAAATAATTAAATTAAATTAATACCGAATTTGGCTTAAATGTTTCATGATAACAAGGCTAGTTACGTAAAAAATACCATGAAATTATCTTTAGTACTGTACTTTCAAAATGGCGGCCATAAAATATTTTAAGCTTTGAATAGCATAATAAAACCAGCAGTTTTTGTTTTTCCCAAAAAAACTACAAAACGAATAACAGTGTGTAGAGGAAATTATCACATATATATTTACGCGGAAATGATTAAAATTAAATTCTCGAGACAAACTGCTGGTTTTTAATATGTTAAAAAGTTTTAATGGCCGCCATGTTGAAGTACTAAATATAATTTTATTTTTCATTAATTAACCTTGTTGTCAGAAACATTTGAGTCAAATTTTTGTATAACTGAATTTATTAGTTTGAAAGGTATTAATTTTTGTTATAAAAACCACATTAAGACAGACAGATGGAAAAACTATGCATCAGAGACCCATGTTCATATGGTAAAATATGTTTGCCTACGCCTGAGCATGTGCTATACCTTTGCCCAGAGAGTTACGTGACACTATACAAAAGGTCTCTTATATGACACAATCGCTCCTTTATTGTACGGTTTCCAATATCTGAAAACCCAAATGAAGTATAAAATACTCAAATTCGAATCTGTATCCAGGAATTCAAAGAATTTGCCTAATATTAACTTAGGACAAAGGACTTATGCTGATCTATATTACTCGACAGGCTAGACAAATTTCATTTCTCTCTTCTCTCTGTCTGCCGGTAAAAAATCCAGAAACAAACAGGCTGTAAATTTTGCATGATAGAACAGTTCGATGAACGTGCATGTACTCCTATGGGATCTGGCTATGAATAAGGAATATTTTAACGATGAAACCTATGGGAAAAGATGATGGAAATGTGAAATTAGCAGTATAAATACATTTTTAAATATATTTAATACGATAATATTAGGTTTTACAAAAGAAACATTTATACATTGGAACATAAACTAATATAACACATACATCAAGATCTATTAGAGACTTCGTGAACAAAGTTCATATTATTCTAATACGAATTTGTGAGCCTAATTTAAAGAACTTAAAGAATTATGTTGCAAGATTTGTTAAGAGAGTTCAACTATAGACGTTAAATTTGTGGCCTCCGACTATAGAATTCCGATGAGCATCACAACTAAATTTCACTTCCGACTACAGGGGGTATTTAAAACCTCTCTTCCCGTGTGATTTTCTGCCTAACAGACCATAGAAACGTTTTAGGAGTAAAAAGATCTGTAGGCATAGCGCAGCCTCAGCAAAAGCCAATTTACCTTATGATTGTGTAGTATGACATACTCCGACCTCTTTGTCAATATAAGGAGGTGGACATAATTTTTGTAAAAAACGTTTTTTTGATTCTTTAATATATACTATCAATATTCAATATATCACAATCATGGCATATGTTACAATTACATTGGATATTACAACGAGAACAGAAGAAACTTAAGTATTACCCTAGAATTAAAAATTATTAAAATAAAACAATTGTTATTAGGTAACACATTACGAGGATCGCTGGCAATTTTAACCAAATAATTAGGAAAATATTTGATCCCTTCAGCATTATTACTATCATGTTAATATACTATTATCTTAAACAGGAAGTCATTATTTAAATTTTGTAAAATGTGCAATACAACAGCTCGTTTGTGGAAACAAATTGGCGTTACTAATGGAGACATCCACAGGGATTAACACAATATAAATATTCATGACAAAGGCTCTTGTGAGCGACACTGGCTGTGCCCTCATGTTTTAGTCCACGTGATAATCAATGCTCACATAGCCGCAAGTTAAAACTAGTAGAATGTATTTATCATTTAATAAATAAATTTAAACATTGAAATTTGTTGTAAATACAACAAAATTATTTTTATAAAATGATGGGAATTACACAAATTTTCATTCTTTATGAAAAAAAAAAACTATTATGAAAACACAAGTCATTGCTATGAAATATGAAGAATCTATGATAAAAAGTTGTATTTTAGTTTTCATTCTTTATAGTTTTAATGTTTAGGTTTATTTCTAAAATACTTCACCTCTAAGGATCCTACCAGAAATTTAAACGGAATTCACCTAAATGTTCTAATGACACCACACTTCATAATGGCTCTGAAATGTTTTGTATGGCATTTATGATGAGTATTGAAGAGTCATAAATTCTTTCCAAAATGTCTTTAGAATTTTTTCTGAATCGATTGATGGCATTCACCTTTTAATTTAGAAGCTCTATAGCGGACCAAAGAACAATAAACACGTAAATAAAATTACTGACCTTAGAAAATTAGAAATAGGAATATCGTGACAGTTTGTGTTTCCTCCACATTATATACGTGATGGATTGCTCAGATTGTAGACTTCATGTTAAGACAGTGAGAGGTATGGATTTCCACAATATTATTTATGTGTAGACATTATAAATACCGACGACACTCTCATTGTTTTAAATATGGAAAATAATATTCTGCAATAGGGGAAGATTAAAACAAATTCGTACAGCTATTAAGTGCCCAGGAATTTGTAGGTCAAAATATTCAGACGTACCCAATCGGAATTTTCTCCGAAAATCCACCGCCGATACCAAAGTTTGAGGATTTAAAGTAATGGCATTTTATATAGCACCACGTTTTATACTATTTCATTTCACTAGTCTCGAAAGTAACCTTTTGCATGGTGACATTGCATTTACTCGGAATTCGAAGAGGAGCATGGAAAGTGCTATGTAGCTCCGTAATTTCGAGACGTGCATTGAACGATACTTTTCATCACGATACCATAAAGCACACGAAAACTTCTGAAAGATTATCTAAAATTTACATACACACTATTCTATATTTTTTTGGTGTTAACGTTAGATGTTTTAACCATGAGACTGTCAAAACAAATAACAATATATTTAATTGTTCATAGTGTGAAAGAGATCTTTACCTGAGTAAGCATTGTTTTACACAGAGAACGTAGGGGAGTTACATTTTTGGGAAAGAGAAAGAGGGAAACTATGACTTTAGCATAACTCACTTGTATACAATAATAATAAAACTGAAGAAATTCATGATATTGGATACCAAAACATGAAACAATGTTACAAACCGAACGTTTTCTGTGATTAAATGCCATATAAATCTTCGTTTTGCTTGGTGGCAGTGAAAGCAATGTACAGTGATTTAGTTTCCCGCAACAATGGTACAGCCATTTTAAAACTACTATAACTTCGACTATTACAGTTGTGCTAAAAAACTCACTGTAAAAGCATTACGGTAATTTAGTATAGCAAATATTTTACTTGTATTTTACTGTTAATTTGGGCATCATGATTACGGTTTAAAATTTGTATTATTATTTAAAATGTATTTATTGTGATATATATAACATGATGATATAAGCCTGTTGGAATGTAAGAGCCGTTCCCCCGCAAACAGCGCTTTGTCACATCCTTTTAAAGTAAAGTAAAGTGAAGATGTCTTATTTTACCAGGCGAAGTAGAACTAGAAGCTCTATCTAACAATTTACCTGGGGACCAACGACTTAAAGGTGACTTCAGAACCTCCACCAACGGCCGGGCAAGCGGGCTGCTTGCAAGGACAGAATCGCTCAACGGTAACCTATCCAAGCAGCAGCCACGACGTTACTTGAACTTGACCGTTGCTACACGCTGCCCTGCGCCAACCTTTTACTCTATGACTATGACTAATTATGGAATTCGATTTTCTCGTCTAATATCATTTCTGCTTCTCTTCTTACGGCTTAAACAGTATATACTGTAACTAATATCTAACTTATCTTTTTTACACTGCATGGACACATTTATTACACACTAAAGTTTTTTGAAATATCATGGGCTCACTTTGTAGACCAATCTTTAGTTAACAAATTCTAAACTTAAAATTGATATTTCAGCAAACCAGACTAAACGTTAACTGCTATTTAAAGTTCGTTTACTCAGGACAGCTGTTCAGGCCAAAATAATCTAATAATTTAATTGTATAAGCAATATATGGATGTGTTGTAAGCCGCAAAACTTTGGCAATGTATCTATTATCTATAGAGTAACAGGTGCTTTTCTATGATTTGGTTTTCTATAGCTTTTTATATGATTTTAAAATAAAAAAGTGAACTTTAAAGGTTATGGTTATAAATAAAATACAATATAAATTGTGTGATATGTATAAATATGTAAAGACGCAATTCACATGAAATTCATTATGTTACGATAAAGTTATTGGATTAAGTTTTATATAAGTCTATGTACAAGTTATGATATTTATTTACCGATTATAGGAATGAAATGGCATACCAGGTTTATCAATTGCATATCGAACAAAATCTTATACCTAATATTAATTAAACAGAGAGTCTCGGTTAGTAACGATCTCAGTGAAGGGATTTAAAGCTTTTATGTTTATATTGATAATATAAGAATGACACCTTGTTTAATTTTGATTATTTTGCGACCTTAACATTTCATACCTTTTTATAAAGTACTTGATTAACAATGGTACTTAAATTAGTCACTATTTCCAAATAATACGACCAATGATGTAAGTTTTAATTTTGCATTTACGTTGGTATGTGATAATACTCCTTTTTAAAAAATCATTAACTGCAGATAATAAATGGTCTACATAACAAAAAACATGACATATAAAAGTGCTTCAGTACTTAATTTATATTAAGTACTATATTCTAATGGTACTAAAGAAGTAAATAAGTACACAAAGTGCTTAACCTAGCCTTTAATTTTAATTTATTTGATAGAAGTCAAATTAAACAAATTGTGCATGAATTTAATATTAAACTTTATATAAGTTTGAAAGTGAATAAGACGTTTAAGCCAAACATTGAATGTAATCAGCTTATGTTTTCCTGTCGACGCAACTTTTTAAATAATACCAACTGATAATGAAATCAACCAATTATAAAAGTGATTCTCTTAAAGTATATGAAGTATATTTGATACTAATGATAAATGAACAGAGACATGCCTAAAAATAATAATTATTCCTGTAAGCACTACCTTGTTCAACCTGCATCTCACAATGTTTAAACAATATATAAGAATATATTTAAAATATTTTTTATAATAATACTCGAGTTTATTGGATATATCAGTGTTCGTTCCCAAATATGGTCAACTCTGGTACTATTAAACGCATATTAAGTTTTAAATCATGTAAAGAGAAGTATAACGTTATACATATAACATATACATTTTATGTCCAAAATTATAAGTGACATTAGTTTTTGTAATTATCTACATAATATTTATAAGAAAATATCATAAAAACTGATAATATATTTTAGTAAAAGTTTTATTAGTGCTAAATGTATGCTAAATTTAACATATAACCTGTTATAATAAAAAGTACATTTTTAAACCACAGATAATGGTTTTAGATGTAAACGACAACTTATGCTCAGAAATATTTCACTTAAATTTATTAAGATTAATTTACAGCTTAAAGTAAAACAAAATATTATCAACGTTATTTATAAACAAATCATGCATATATAGGCTTGGTATTTCAACTGTAAATATAATCAGCGTAACTAATGAAAACATCCACTGAGACTTGCACAATATAAATATTCATGAAAAGGCTCGTGTAAACGATATTAGCTGTGACCCACATGTTTAGTGTGCGTGTTAAACAATCGATACTCACACAGCAGTTTAATACTCGTATGTGTCTATCAGAGTCAGTCAGGGAAGATATTAATACAATATTATAAAATATCACTAACGGAAACATAAGACTGGTACAACATTCATGAAGAAGTTTGAGTAAATAATATTGGCTTTGGCCTGCATGTTTAGTGTGAGTTCAATCAATCTATACCTACTTAGCAGTTTGAATCTTGTCTCTTAAGGTAAATGATGAAGATCTCAGATATTGGGCAGATATATTTAACTGTTGGTTGTGTAGCTTATATACAGTATTATACTACCAAGCAAATAAACTTATACTTAAATACAGGTCTGGGACGTATTTTATTTAATTTTTAAGTTTATTTTAAATACAATTCTAGAAATTCAACAACTATCTTTATGCCATAATTATCAGTTTCTTTTTATTTCCTTCTTTTCCTAGAAAATCGGTCGAAATCTTTCATTAGACGTAGCTCGCCAACAAAGCGTTTCCGGCTATATGTGTATATGAACTATTTTCATTGTTTTGATGAGAGAAAGCCACCTGATAAGTTTATTGGGTTACTCTTAGGATATCCTGCTAATACGTTTTCACAGAATTACGCGCTAATCTTAAACATGGATTATAATATATTGAAATAATATAGAATCCGCATTAATGCAGAAAAGTTATTAAACACTATTATAACCAGAGGTAGAGCTTGATAACCAATACCGTTTAACTATTTAAACATACTTAAATTTGCAGTAATTCGTTAATTAGAACCAAAATGCAGATTCTAAAAACAATAAATTCGCTTAGAAGTATAATATATGAAGAGCTGCTAACTTTGGTTTTCTATGAATTATATTTTGAACAAATTCCTACTTCTATAGTTTAAAATAACGATTCATATCATCATATTATAGGTGACATTAAAAATATTCCAAACAATCACTAAACCTTTGGATTGTCCCAATTTCTGTAACTTGGAGAGTGAAACATTTTATTTATTAATACCTATATTTTCAACGGGAATAAAAGTTCCAAACCCCATACCATTTCGTTGAATTCGAGGATTTGAGAAGGCATTAAAGAAACTGTGAAGAACAGTACGGATCGGTTTTCAAGGTAAATTTTTATCCATTTATAAACGGACAAGTGTAAGTCATCACAAATGGGTAAAAGCATATTATCTTACATATTTATCTTAGTAATTTAAAATATTCATTATAATCAAGTTTATGTTAGATAGTTGTAAATACTATAAAGGCAGCCATCGAACAATGGGAGAGCATAACTGTTTTAATGAAACTATCTGGAAAGAAGGGTATGTTTATAGCACTTTAATTCATATATTTTTATGATTCCAATATACAGACTAAATGAACATATATAATTTTTTTATATTAATTGCATTGTTATTATTATATGGTTAAAAGTTCGATTATTCATTTAAAAGGGACGTTAAAACATTAATCATTCAATATTTTTAAATGATCTTCTGAAAAATATTTCCCAAACTATACAAAAATATTGTTATAAAATTTCCGTCTTGATTTTACTATAACTCACATGACATTATAGAGGTAAATCGGTTTCGTTTTTAAATAAAACAAAGTTTGTAATAGTTTTGAAAATACTAAGAAAACAAAGAACAAAAAAAACATGAATACATTACTCGTCTGAAAACGCAGATCTTTTGTGTTGTGTTTCGTGAATGTTTTAGTAACTATGGTTTTGTTATTATCATCCCTTGAGCTAGAGAAATACTCATCCATTACTAATAGTACTTCTTCATAATATTTTTCTACAGTGTTAACTTTTTTCATTAGATGTCTAATCCAAAAATAAACAAATTTGTATATGTTCCTTTTAATATTTTTATAAAATATACACACTGATGATATAACATGTCTGAACAAGAGTTTAGGCTGAGCGTCAGTTAATTTATATTATGTTTAATGTAGGCAATTTTCTGGTAAATAACTGGGTACCACCTATTGGGCTGATTGAAACCAGGGAATGGGAGTATAACATTGGCGAGTAGCTGAGTCAAATGAATGTAAAATCATTATCAAATTAATTAAGCATAAAATTGTGGTGTCTGTGTGTCAAAATTATCAGTTCACTTTTGCAATACAATACTTGCTATTGTGTCTTACAATAAAAGAATAGGCATCTTGGAAACTATAACATATTTATCAGAGATTAAATGATAAAATCGTTCGTAATAACAAGACCAACAAAAAGAATGTGGTTAAGTTATTTATTTGTTGCAATCGTTTATTCGCTGCGCTAAAAATAAAGTTTCTGGTCAAAACTTTTAAATTGTCGCAAATCATTTATTAATGCCAATAATAATACGTTTGGACTTGTAATCCAAACAGAATTCATTTTAGATTTTTAATATCACAATGAAAATTATTATAAGACCAGCAAGCAGGAGGTGCAGGGCGCATTCCAATTAGATTCAAAGATCCTTTAAGTGCGCTTAATATTTGTAACCCCCAGTATATTGAAGTCTAAGAAAAACTTATTATCAGATTTAGGGCTACAATAATTTAATTTAACCTTTCTTCAAAGTTACTGGAATTTATTAATCATGAAAAGTGACATTGCAGTAATACACATCTTAATGTTTTCACGGGTTAGATAGGATACAGTTTTTTAGTGTTTTATATTTTATGGATATGCAACAAAATTACGTGTACCTTTAAACAAGGGTGAAAATGATGCAGGTAAGAGGTTTCCCGTATGTTTCAATATACAAGATGTTACGGAGAATCTCAATAGCAATCATTACGTTAACTGGAACTCATGGTGGGTTGCAGATACATTCTAACAAGGTAGAATGAGGTTTTGAGAGATAATTTCTCATCACATAACTAACTTAGGCTTTTACTTGAGTATTAGCACTTTTCTGATGTGTCTGACGAAGATAGCCTTGCTATCCAAAGGCCTCACAAAAAACAAAAGTATTAAATATTGGTTCTATGTGTTTAAATGTAATAAGTTAAATTAGCACTATTTTTGCATTCTATAATAATAATATGCACTTACATAAAAAGGATACCAGGATTTCAAACAAGTTCTCTGTTTTTTATATAATAAAAATAAAACAGCTTTTTCGAGGACCGCAATTTTATCCATTTCATTATGTAGCGAAATACCTCACGAAATAAGGCTAGGCTTACAAAATATTTAACTGATCTGTATTGCGGCTAAGAACTTCCCAGTGTCTTGCCTTCACTAAAGAGTGCACCATGGTATTGTTGCACAGTCATGGTTTATGCAACTCCTAATCATTATGGGCTTTGAAATATGTGGCTAGTTTATGAGGACACAATTTGTATTGTTTTTAGTGTTTAGTGATTTAATCACCATAGTTAAATAAGAATTATTTTGTATACTTGTACAACAAAGCGATATAATTGTATCAGTTAATGAAGAAAACTTTTATCAAAAATGATAGGAGAGGTAATTTTGAAGACCAACATACGTAAAATTAGGAAGGATTTATGGTAAGGAAAGTAATATCACGCTCCAACTTTGTTCGCGATTTTAATTTAACCGCCTATCGCAATGGTTGTAACACTCATTTCTTGTATGAAACAGGGTTCCAAAGTTACATAATATGGGTGCGTATATTATAGTATGAAATACTTGAATATTTTATGACTGAGGAATCATTAATTTTCTGCAATATTATATTAACACTGTATATATTAATTTTATTACATTATATAATTGTTCTATGTTCTGAATGTAGGTTTTTTTAGAGGGAATTATTATTATTATTTATATTATTATACAGTACATTATTTTAAACGTTAACAGTTTCCTTTTTCTACGTTTAGAGTTAATTATTAAAATAACTTTTTACACACTAAAGATTCATGAATATATTAACCATCAGTTTTTATTACAATTTCTTAAGATAACAGTAATATAACAGTAAGATAACGTCAGGCACTTACAGAACTGCAGCAAGTTTAGAATAAAACTATTTATGTGGCAACGTTGTGTCTATAACCAGTATCTCGTAACTCCACTATATATCCAAAATTCCAAAAATAATGATATTTAAAATAATAAGTATGCCTTAATTAGTAATATTACCAGAAATAATAAACAAGTATTGTTTATTTAATTAAAATAATACAATGACTGTAACCAGTTTTTAGTTAGTGAATCCGAAAAATTAAAAATGTCAGTAAATATATGGGACCGAGCGTCTTTAACGAAAGTTGTTGTGTACAAAAGATCAAGCCCAAGCAATTTCCTCAGGAAAAGAAGACAAAAGACGAATGGTAATTGGTAACGTCGTGTTGCTCTCGATCTGTGTCTTTTACTTTTCAGAGCATGGTTTGTCACTTAGGGCGAATTCAATTTTGCCAAAAAATAACTTTTATTGCGTCTATTTTACTTTATCTGGGACTTTTCGTTTAAAACTATAACCTAGATTTCATTTAGATAATGCTGTTATATCAAGTCCTAAACAAATGTATACGACGTAAATGTAAAGTCAATATCTCAACACATATTTAACTCAGTTTCTTTATAAAAATCCACTATCACTATATTGCAATAAAATCTTTCTTATAATAGCTGAAACTGTTTGTACCTTTTTTTTGAACTTTATTAACGGAAGTATTATATTTTTGGAATATAAATATTATATTGTACTGTTATAAATGTTTAACAAGAATATGGGACATGTTATGAATACACTAACTATCTATATTCTTGTTCGTGTGAAATAATATTGGACATGACAATTAAGGTCAAAACCACAATGTACTCGTAATTTTACGGCGATAACTTAATGAGACCTGTGCATTGAATTAAAAAAGTTTTGAATCATGTGGCATAAGAAAACCTCTTTTATTTAATATTTAATAATAATGATAACTTTAAACAAGTTTGCAGTTGTATCATCTTTGACTAAAGGCAATCCAATAAATTACCTCTATAACAATGATGTGGTCAAAAGACTTTTGTATTAAAAGCTGCGAGTTTTTTAAATACTTCAAACTGTATCCTTGCAAGGAATTCAAGTACTATTGTGTTTTATATTTTTTGTTGTTGTACAACACTATAACATGGTTGGTTTTCTGTACGTGTTCCGTTTGGCCAGTCTTTTCTCAATCCTTAAAAGTTTAGTCATTAGTTTGTATTATATCATATAGTTCATTTGCCTGAGTCTTTTATGAATTGTACTTGAGTATAATAACTAAAGGTTAGTTAATTATCACTGAAATCTCTATTCAACAATAAAATACAGGGGGGGTGCAAAAGTAGGTATATAGTAATTAAATATGTTAAAGAATAAGTAGGTTTATTTCTACAAAAACTAAACTTTTACAATCTATTTTAAGAGCGTTAAATCGATGATTTCTAACCACTTTTACCTATTTGTGTAAAACAGAAAAGTTTTGTTGCAGAAGAACTGTCCAGATTTTTATTTAATGTAATCGTTGAGTTTAGAACCAGTTCACATTCCTCTCAGTGTTGGAGTCAAGTCAGAGACATCGTAAATTTCAGGCACTGCACTAAGAGGTAGGTTAACTTGGAGGTTAAAACCTAGAAACAGAAATTAACTCTTAAAAGTGTTGTACTTCACCAATACACTTACTTCCTTTTGTGTTCAAATTGTTTGCCTTCACAGTCAACACACTGCTGTAACCTTGAAGTTACGCTTAAACACACTTTTCGGCAAAGTTCTTTATTTTCATCTATGTCTTGGCAAGCTTGGCGAATGAATTCAACCATCTGATTAAGATCACGAGGTTTTTTCGAAAAAACCTTGTCTTTGACAACTCCCCAAAAGAAAAAATCCATCGGTGTCAGATCGGGAGATTTTGCTGGCCATTCAACCGATCCTCTTCGACCGATCCACGAGTTAGGAAACTCCCGATTTAGTAGGTCACGCACGATTGTCGCATAGTGGGCAGGAGCTCCATCTTGTTGGAAGTAGAATTCCTCATTACCCTGCTGGATTTTGATTTGTGGTATAACGTCAGTCAGCATGTTCCTGTATGCATGTTGGTCTACAGTGTTATGAAAAATGACAGGTCCAATGACACCTTTACATGAAATGCTAGCCCAAACTGTTACTCCAGGTTGATTCAGCTGTTCTTCGAATGTCAAGTGTGGATTATCAAAACAGTAATAGACACAGTTGTGTCTATTGACTGCACCTGAAAGCTTAAAATTAGCCTCATCGCTCCAAACAATTTTTTGAATAATTCCCGCACCTTGAAGTTCCTCGTTTAACATTATCTCGCAAAACTGCAGTCGACGATCAGGGTCGTCCTCTATTAGCCCATGAATAAGTCTTGGAATGTACATTTTCAAACCTAACCGTTTCATTAGGCGTCCTAAAGATCTGCGTTCAATGTCCAGTTCAATTGATGCCCTTTTTCTTGACTTTTTTGGGCTTTGAACATAGGTCTGCGCGACAATCATTTCGTTTTCAGGAGTAGTGACAGTGATTGTTCGTCCAGCCTTTGGACCATTGCAGATAGATCCTGTAAGGTTAAACTTATCTCTTAGTCTATAAATACTTAATCTGGTTGGTGGTGGTGTATCAAACTCTTCTCTCCATCTCTCTCGAACTCTTTCACAGTTTTCTGTCTTCCAATATTCTTTCAAAACCCACTTTCGTTGATCGTTGGTCATGTAACCAGCCATGATGACAGAAGTGTAATAATAACAACAGTAACAATGAGAAAACATTGCCAGCTGTTAGTAGCAAACGTATTACACAGCTGATCAGGTGGCTAACTTGGGTATTACCAACCAACTAAAACTGTATACCTACTTTTGCACCCCTCTGTATATAAATAAACACAGTTTCAGTCATATCGGCTATAACACTCCCAACAATGATGAGTATTGATACAAGAACAATACAATTGTATCTTGTTATAATTGTTTAATTTAATAATCGAGGACACGTAAAACAAGTTACAATAAGATTTGAAATTTACCTATAATACTTTGGAAATACGATTTTTTCCTACTTCTTCAATCAAGCAATAAATACACGATTTGCTAAAACTATAAGTACGTTGGGCTTCACACTTTTTTAAATGGTAAAAAGTCACGTTCAGTTTTCAATCGTTTATAAAAAACGTGTTTAATACACTTGCTCCAGTTAATTAATTTTATTTTGTTATTATTGGTCTCAAAATGAAAGAAAATAACTTCAGGAGCAATATACGTTCATTAACAATATAATATTACGGTCTAATTACATAATGAATAACAGCGAGAGCTACTAGATAATTAACATAATTAATTGTTTAGTTGCTTATTAAGTATCTATTAATACCCATAAAGAATAATAAAAATGATTTATTTTACAATGTTCGACGCGTAAATGAATTAATTTTGGATTATTCACTCTTAGAATAATATTGACAAAACCAATTCCTTATATCTTTCGCATGTAATCTATAGAAATTTACCCAATCATATATTTGAGGCTGAGAGGAGTATTGTCGCCGCATACGGTAAGAGGGTGGGGGAGGTTTTTGATAAACGCATGAGTAGATGCAGCGGATGCATTGCATTCGAGTAGTATAAATCATGAGTTATTTAATCCCCAAACCCAAAAAATGTAAATAAAAATAAAAATTGTTAAATAGCTAATTTTTAGTTTGATTTATTTACTGTGGATTTAACCATCTACAATTATAAAAAACTGACTACTGTAAACATTTAGAAATTGAAAATTGTATTAGTCTATTCACATCGACTACTGTTATCTAATAGCCAATGTATATACATATATATATCCAGGGATAAATTTAATGCACTTCAGTTCAATATTCATTATTTTGTATATCTATGCTATTCTTGAACAACATTATATTTTATAATAGTTAAACATCTTATTATCCAAGAATAATTTGCCAGTAATCTTTTTTATTGCTACGAGAACCTTTTTTAAAAGTATTTGGTCTAATTCGTAAATAATGAAGATTAGTTAATATACAATTGTTAGAATCTTATAAAACTCTTATAAAATCGAGTTCGTTATTGTGATTTTGTAGATTTGCCTCAGTGTGGCACCTTTTATGTTCAAAATTTCATAGAAGAGGTTTTATGTCAACAAATATTTATATGAAAGAAGTAAACGTGTTAATATCTAAAATAAAAAGTGAAATTGTGGTATACAGCGTTAAAGATTGCTCCAAACTAAAATAAGTTGAAGTTTGATTCCACTTCCACGCCTTATGTCGAAAAAACCCTAGCAGCGGACGTCCTGTAGTGATCATGAAGTATGCATGATCCCATATTTTCCTCAGTGAATTACTGGTAGTAAATTAACTAAATTCAAGTGCGTGAGTAGATAGCGTGAGTAGTAAACATAATGTCCGCGCGTGTGTACAGTATTCCTTGCTTGTTATAAAACATATTTGTGAACCGTCACATGACGAAAATAACAAATGTATCCATAGAGGTAGAATGATTCTTGTAGCAGATCAAAAACACTGATGTCATTTTAGTAGAGTCTTCTAGCAGCTATATGTGTTTCAGTAAGGTTCCTGGGATCTTTGTAGTATATCAAGATCATACCACAAAAGTATATTCTTAGTCCAAGATGTTATTTAAATAACAAAACTTTTTAAAGAGCATCCTAAATATTAAGAAGATGTTATTACTTTATAATGCAATCTTTATGTCTAATAACTACTATAAATTATTGAATGTTTACATAGTCTGACTTTATTATATCTACTGCTTTTTGGTATCATTTCTGTATAATGTGATTTATTTCTTAAACAGCTGATTATTTAGAAATTGGGTATAATAAATCAGCTGATGTAAGAGAATCAATTTATTAAATTTAACAATAATTGATTTCCATTCCAATAAATATACAACATCTTACGATTGAAAGTTAGCATGTTGATAAATTTGCTGCCGTTGTTTCATTATTATGTTAACTTTTTAGTACATTATTATAGTTATATTAATAGGGATGAAAGGCAATCTATTATTAATAAATTCATAAAACTTAAGAGGCATTAAAAAAAAGTTTCTCGAAGATTTAAATAGGTATTTATTTATTATACAATCTGATAATGCCACTAGCACACATCTAATAATTGATCAATTTTTTGTTATCTTAAATATTACGGTCTGAATTTATTCAAGTACGACCTTTAAAGAATTTCCCCCTTCACTTAAGTTATATTTAACTCAAATTAATTGTTGTTGATTACTGATGCAACTTTATAAAATAAGTTATTCTTTTGGAAAAACTTGTACAATGCTTGCTTTTAGGTACTGTGTGTAAACAGGTTTAGGTGAGTACCGTCTTGACATTAATAGGTAGAACTGTTTTATTTTGAAATTTTTTGGACAATTATTAGCACCTCCATGAAACTATTATGTATCTACATAAAGAAAGACATGCCTGGGTTACAAGAAAAGTATATACAGCGTGTAAAATTGTTCCGCAAGGACTTGATAATTCCCAAACGAGTACAGTTAAAGCAATAAAACTTGGTACATCATTACTGCACCTATGAATCTGTAATGAAACTAAGAAAACCTTTTTACAAACTAAGGCTTTAATCAACAAAATTCAACTAGATAACCTTAAATATTCAATCAGAATGTATACAAAATTACTTAATATCTTCTTTAAAAATAACAGATGATCTAGTTATGTTTACATGGAGTAAATTATATAACATTCTCCCCCACTGAATTTAGGAGGTAGTCATTGAAACGTTCAGGGATCCTTCTTATTCCTGATCCTCTTCGAGGAGAAACTATTTTATTTTATTGATTGAACTTCAATGTCTTTTGAAGAATCTTCCTTATTTCCTTGTGATGCATCTTCATGTTCATCATCCTCCACCTCCTGTTCTTCCGACCAATTGGATAAGTCTGTCACCATTAGAATCGTCAGACTCCCAGTATCGTTGGCCCAGTCCTTTGGATTTTAGTGACAGTGTAACGGTCTTCCATATAATTCCATTATACCTCTCAATTTGTCCATTTCCTGCAGGATTGTATGGACTGGTTAAACTTGTAGCAATCCCCTTTTGATGAAGATATGTCCTAATTTCATCAGACAAAAACGATTTGCCTCTATCAGAATGGATGTAATTTGGTATCCCATGAACAGAGAACAAGTTTCCAAACATTCTATCACAGTACTCGAAGTCATCTCTTTGCAGAGGTAAGAGAATGGGAAGCGAGAGTACTCGTCAACAGTATTTAACATACAGGGTGTACATAAAGTCCTGCACGGTTATAATATTTTCTGAACGATAACAGATAAATCAACAAGATTTGGTACATCAATACCACACCTAAAAATCTACTTTTTGAAGGAAGTATCAGTTTTCTGTAATATCATGGGGACGTCCCGCAAGGAGTCGGAAGGAAATCTTAAATAGGAGCATAGGTCAATATGCACATCATTTTAAAGGGCTTATCTAGCAGAGTTTTATGCCGCAAACCGCACTCAAAAAGATTGATCCAGTACAAAATGGCGGCTGTTCAAAGGTTTTACTTGGTTACATTTTATTAGTAGCCATAACCCCAGTAAAACAAAACTGCAACCAAACGAATACTGCAGCTACGGGGAAATCTTGCGGGGGAACTGAGCGTAGGGACTCTTGCGGATTCTCAATAAATGACTGCAATACATCTAAAGAGTTGTCATCGGTTGTTGCAGTAGCGGGCCTTCCTGACCTATGACGATCGGAAACAATTCCTGTTTCCATAAAGCGTTGAACAGTTCTCCCTACAGTTGTTCTAGAAATTGGCTGCCTCTCGTGAAAGTAGTCATTAAATAAATGGCATGCTTCCTCGTGTGATCATCTGTTATTTCCCCAACCAACCATCATAAGAAGTGTTATACGTTCACGTTCGTCAAGCAACATAGTGTAGTTGAAGAACTACAGGCAATACGACAAACTCTTTTGTACTAAAGCGCACTGATAGAAAGGATGGACAGCACTACTAAAACAAGAAAACTAGAATAGCCTACTATGAATAGACTGGCTAATAGGAAAGTCCTAACTGCGACCCAAAGATAAGAGATTTCTAATTGTTACTATTATCAGGTTTTCCCCGTTATCAATATATTAGGACCAAATTTGTAACCCTTGAGGATGACTAACGTCATAATTCACTTCTGTACAACTGACAAGCATAATGTAGTAGTTAGCTGCAGTATTCGTTTGGTTGCAGTTTTGTTTTACTGGGGTTATGGCTACTAATAAAATGTAACCAAGTAAAACCTTTGAACAGCCGCCATTTTGTACTAGATCAATCTTTTTGAGTGCGATTTGCGGCATTAAACTCTGCTAGATAAGCCCTTTAAAATGATGTGCATATTGACCTATGCTCCTATTTAAGATTTCCTTCCGACTCCTTGCGGGACGTCCCCATGATATTACAGAAAACTGATACTTCATTCAAAAAGTAGATTTTTAGGTGTAGTATTGATGTACCAAATCTTGTTGATTTATCTGTTATCGTTCAGAAAATATTATACCCGTGCAGGACTTTATGTACAACCCTGTATAACGATTTCTACTTGACGATGGTAGTGGTCCTTTAAAATCAATATTGAGTCTTTCAAAAGGTGAAGTGGCCTTTATCAATGTCTTGGTTTGTTTGTGGAATCTAGGTTTTGACCTCTGAACAAATAGGACAAGATAAAGTCATTGATTTGATCTCATTCAATGAATATGGCAGATTCTTGCTGCGTACCCAGTGATAGAAACGCGTTATTACTGGATGACAAAAAGCCTGGTGCATTTCTAAAAGTTTGTTGTTAGTCGTAGAGGCATTAAAGATCCGAGAGAGTGCGTCTGCAGAAATTTTTTCTTTACCAGGTCGATATTGAATTTCGTACGAGAAAGGAGAAAGCTCTAGTCACCAGCGCATGATTTTGTCATTTTTAATTCTGCTAGAATGTTTTTGGTCAAAAATAAACATGACAAAGCTTTTTGATCAGTTAAGAGAATAAATTGTCTTCCTAACAAAAAATGTCTCCATTTCTTAATAGATTCTACGATGGCCTGTGCTTCTCTTTCTACTATTGAGTGTTGTTTTTCACTTCCAGACAAAGTCCTAGAAAAGAAGGCAACAGGAAGTCCATTTTGGCTCAGTGTAGCAGCTATTGCAACTCCTGAAGCATCAGTTTGACTATCAATTGATTTTCCGGTTCAACAGTCACAAGAAATGATCTTTCTATATCCTTCTTAATGTTTTGAGAATCACTAGCGGCAATGGAGGTTGGTTCAATAGGAAAATTCTTACAGCTTACTAAACTTCTAATCTTGTCAGTAAACCTTGGTATCCATTTGGAGTAGTATGATAACAATCCAAGAGAAGCAGCATCATGAGGCAGAGGCATGACCATAAGTGGTTGTAATCTCTCTGGGTCGGGACGTATAGTTCTATTTCTGATTTGATAACCAAGGATAGATAAAGTATCTTCAGCAAATTTAAATTTCTTCAGGTTCAATGTTAGATTGTATTTCTTAGCCACAGCCATAAAGTTTTCTAAATTTTTATCATGATCTTGTTTACCCATTCCTCCTATTGTAACATCATCAATATATGCGAAAGTAGCTTCGAGTCCTTCTTCTGAAATAATCTTATTTATAGTCCTTTGGAAAGCGGACACGCCGTTGGTTACTCCAAAAGGAATGCGTTTGAACTGATACAACTGCCCATTAGCTTCAAAAGCGGTAAGTTTTTTTTCATGCTCTGGAATTGGTATCTGATGATAAGCACTAGAAAAATCCAAGGAACTGAAAGTATCAAATTCAGCAATTTTTAACACAAGTGATTCGATATTTGGCAAAGGATAAGCATCCAATAATGTAAATTTATTTACTGTCTGAGAATAGTCTATTACAAGTCGTTTCTTGTGGTTTTCATTGTTGGTAATGAGCACTTGAGCTCGCCATGGAGAAAAACTTTCCTCGATAACACCATCTTTCAGAAGAGACTGTATTTCACATTGTATAAATTTTTTCATCTTCCCCAAAAAACCGCCTTGTCTTAGTCACAACAGGTCGACAATCTTTAGTCATGTGCTGAAATAATGATGGTGGTTCCACATTAGCACAGGCAACGTTACAAACGGAGAAAGATGATCTTGGTCCCCCAAAGTCTACAGTAACATTTGTATGTAGTTTCATGATATCATGTCCTATCAGTACATCAGTACTTAGCCTTTCAATTACAAGCATTTTGATTTCTTTGCAACATTGTCTTGTACATACAGATCTACCCTAACATACCCTTTAATTGGTGAAACGAGTGACGTAGATGCCATCGACACCTGTTTGACCTCTGGAAATGTTTTAAGGTTGTTAGCCTTTACAAAACTACTATCAATAAAACTATCAGAACTTCCAGTATCAACTAAAAACTTAGCAAAAATTCCGTTTACATTTCCGGATACAATTGCTTTAGATAATACTTTGGGTGTTACTGCCGAAGTTATTACGGGACATGTTGTTAAAGAGGCTGAATTTATCTTACCTTTTTTAAGATTCTTAGATAAACAAACTCTGAGAAAATGACCAGTTTTCGAGCAACCTTTACAAATAGCATCTTTTGCAGGGCAATCGTCTCTTTAAATATGTCTTGCTCTTCCACAAAAATAAAATTTCTGTCGGAGTCCGTGTGCTGATACAGAAGCAGCAGTAGAATTGTCTTCCTGAGTTTTTAGTTTGTCTGAAGGAATCTTTAAATTACTACTCGTATCAACGTTGTGACAATATGATTGAGGTACACCTGAAGTCATGGAATAAGCGTCCGCATGTTTCTGAGCTGACTCTAAGGAACAAGCTAGTTCTTCAACTTTTTCCAAGGTTAAAACGTTATGTTCCAGAATACGTTGTCTGATTTGAGAAGAATTTAAACCACTAATAAAGGCATCTCTGATAGACTCATCACTATAGGTTTTAGCATCGACATTTACGAAATCACACTCCTTACTAAGAGATTTAAGCGTTCGCAAATAGTGATTTATTGGTTCTCTTTCTTGTGGTTTATGATTAGCAAGCAAGTGTCTAGCAAAAAGTACATTTTTCTTAGGTATGAATAATGTTTCTAAAGTTTGTATAGCATTGTTGTAATCTTTACACTCACTGATAAATTCATAGTTTTCATAGGTTAGAAAGTTCACTAGTACTCCAAGTTTCTTATCTTCTTTAACTTCAGCATTTTATATGAATGTATTGAACGTTTGAAACCAATGTTTCCATTGTTTAGAAGCATTTGTTGTTTCAGGGCTGCATGGAAATTTGTCAGGTTTCAGTAGTTTTTCTATTACAGAGTATTGAAGTTAGTATAGCAAAATTGTTGATTAAATTGTAATGAAACTAAGAAAAGCTTTTTACAAACTAAGGCTTTAATCAACAAAATTCAACTAGATAACCTTAAATATTCAATCAGAATGTATAAACAATTACTTAATATCTTCTTTAAAAATAACAGATAATCTAGTTATGTTTACATGGAGTAAATTATATTTACAGAATCCACTTTTTGAAGTAACTACTATTATTTTGTCATGACTACTCTTGGAAGTAGACAGAAGTAATTCTTAAATTAGAGTAACGGTCGAGTGCATCAAATTAAAGGTGTCTATAGGTAGAGTACAATGCCACGAATCCGACCAAAAACGGTCCACTTTATAATATTACGCTGGTATAAAGTTTGAAACATTTAAAAAGTAGGTCCTGTTTCAGATGGCTAAATAAATTAAATGATAGCCTAATTCCTTCACAACTTCATATTTGACCTTGAGCTCTCTCATATATACCCCATAAATCTCCACGTTCACTCTTTTATCATATTGTTCCATTACGTTGACCCTCTTCAGCAGGCCTTCTCAGCAGCAATACAAACCTGACGCTTTTCCTCGACTTCCTTCAACTCAAGATTGAGAAAGCCAATTAATTTAACTTACAATATGATTATATTTTCTGGATAAGAATTCAAAAGTATCCTTTGTTTGGTTTACCATCGCAATGAGCACCGGTAGGCTGTCTATTTTTGGTTGTAACTTCATGAGATAGTATTTCATCCTCTTGCATCAAAATAAAGGTTCTTTCCTTGGATATACAAGATACACAACTCAATTTGCCTTTCCACCTTTCCCCTAGACTTTGAAATGACTGTACCTCCATGCTGCAATTATATGTTCACTTACATAACTAGCAGAGAGAATAATTTCCATCCAGAGAGATGGAGACTTCTACACATCTTCCATATTTTATATGGTCACCAATGGTTTGACATTGTAAATTATTTCTTTACAAATAGATTAACCACAAAATAATAGTATGCAATAAGGATAAATACTATTTAAAACACAAACAATTACAGAGCGCGATCTCCACTGAAATACGCCTCACCAGTGCCATAATGATAACTATCATATCTATGGGGAATCTTACTGTGTAAAAGTATAATTTACTTTACTTTTCCAATTCAAGACGATTAATCGTTGGTCCAAATGTTGTTTTATACAAAAATAGCAAGTGAAAAGAATATTTTCAAAGAAATGACTGCCTTAGGTTTGTAAGTATAAGGCTTCGTTTAACCATCCGTGAAGGAATATATAGAAAATAAATGGCACTCTCTCTACATGAAGTGTCACATATAAATTGTGAGGCGCTACAGTATGCTCTGACTTATCGTCTGTAGTAACGGCCTCTATCTTACGTATCGCAAAACTTAGATACAGTACACGGAAATTTATGCGCTTTCTGGTGTTTGGAAATGTTTATTTTCAATGTCTCCTTAAGGTATAAAAGCATAATCTTTGAGCACATTACCCTTTTATTTTACAAAATATATATAAATAGAAGTTTTTACGTTAGCGAATGAAATGAATAAAAATTACATGGTGGAAAATAAGTAAAACTGCACAGCCTTTCTTATTTTATTATATGTGTGTTTTAAGACCATATTTATACTTCATATTTATTTATTTAATCACTATATTTTGTTCCATTTCTTAGCCTTACCTTTTACTTCCTTTTGTACTGACAAACATAATGCTCTAATTTAAAGTGATAATGTTTTCTTAAACTTTGGTGTGCTAATATAATATACTCGTATCACTTTCCTTTTCGAAGAAGTATTTTCTCAAAGTATTATTATATTTCACTCCAATGAGTTTGACTATCTTTCGGCAAGTAATTTCCCGTAGGATTTTTCTTATTTTATTGTAACGTCTAAAGCTAATTTTAGTTCTCGTTTCTGACGCAAGTTCCCCTTCATTCAGTCATTCTTTATTGCAATAAAATTAGATGCTTTAAATACAATATTTGGAAGGCAGTGTTCAATTTTTTAGGTTTTATTTTTACGACTCTTTATTTTAGAAACTTCAAAATATACTATAATTAGGATACATAAGGGAAGCACATAAGCGTAAATGAATATATATGGAAGTTTTTATAACTCAGGGATATTTTTTATTGTTTTGTTTGTACCTGCATATAATTTAATACAATTTTTCAATCTAAGGTCCAGTTCAACTTCCCTTAGGTTTTACTTTATCTATATTTTTTCAGGGCGTAAAATTGTAATTATATATACCCATTAAAACTCTAATTTTACATTATGAATTTGACGCTTTGATCGATAGAAATACTTTTCTGTGTGTTCGTGTATTCTTTGAAAATAACTTACTTTACTGAACATGAGAAAAACGTGGTGGCGTTTTTTTTTTTTTGGGTGTTGGACTCGTACTTTTGTAATGACATATTTTGGCAGTATTTATATCCACTCTTTTGGACTGTTTAGAGGACTGCTTCAAAGAACGCTATTATTAATATAGATAATCATCATAGCAGTTAAACTACTAGGAACAAGTTATATCTAAACCTAAGGAGGAAAAGTTCATAAAATTGCCAAGTCCATAAGAGTGCACCGGTATATATTAATCCTCTTAACTGTACAAATCGAATTGAAAGTGTGATCTTCAAACTATTTTATACAATTCAAGTTACGAATGACAATTTAAAAGAGAAAATGAATGCATGAAAAAAGAAGAAAAATATGCTTGTAAAGACTTTTTGACAAAACAAATTTTCTAATGCTTTTATTCAGTTTAAAACTAAATCAAAAATTCAAGACTGTAGGTCTTTACAAAGTTTAATTTGTATTTTTTATCATTTCAACTAATAAAATAAATATATCACAATCAGGGTATCAACGCAATATCTGATTTATAACATTTGAGACGAATTTCCACCACACTTCTGTCATTATTATGTAACACAATTTCGGGGAAATAATTACAGTTATATTTAACGTATGATAACATTAAATTTACAATAGAAATCCAACCTCAGTAAACATCCAGGCAGCTTTCTGCGGTGGCCAACGATCAGCGCTCTGAATGTTTTATGGCTGCCCCAGGAAGATAAACTCCTGATTTCCAAAGAGTAATAGCAGTCTGCTCTAGAATGCAAATTACAAATCAATCCTTGCCTTGTTGTTGTATCTTTTGCTTCCATGTTACTATTCGTCGGCCAATTTTCTTCAATACCTAGATGGTAATAGATTTAATTCCATTGATATTTTATCGTGATATCTTAAAAACAATTACAAACCCTCAAAACTCATAACTTCAGCGATACAATTATTGTTCAAACTCTTTAAGAAGTGGTTACAATTAAGTAAACTTTTCATAATTATTTATTCATTGACCTTTTCAGTAGCACCGTACAATAATATTGCTATGGCGTTTAGAACGTTACAAAATAATATTGTTTTTCGTCAGCTTTGTGAACACAACTTTTTTACCAGGTAGTGTATGTTCATTGAATAATAAGTGGAGTAAATTAGATTATAAACGCAAAGATATTATTAACCAATTCTGGCAGGTAGTATACATAAAATAATCCTCACGATTGTTCTCTTAATAATACTTACAAATATATAGACGTTCTGATT
This sequence comes from Homalodisca vitripennis, assembly GCF_021130785.1. NCBI lineage: Eukaryota > Metazoa > Arthropoda > Insecta > Hemiptera > Cicadellidae > Homalodisca > Homalodisca vitripennis. The sequence continues at coordinate 17,672 of NW_025781419.1, read as the reverse complement.
GTCTTAAATCACAATTTATATGTTGTGTAGGTATTGTTATTCCGCTTCAATCATCAGTACTAGAAGCTCAGATATTCTTTTCGGGTCGTGCCCTTACTGGTGATTAGATACTTCATAGTTACTTCATTAATGACCTAACCTAATATTCATTTCTCAATTTAACATTAGCGTTTATACACTTTAAATTTTTAGTTACGTTTACTTCTGTTTCTTAAATTGTCAGAATTTTACATGTAAAAGTAGCACCCATGAATGATTAGTTAAATAATGAAGCACCACAGTTTTACCAATATTATTCGTTGCCAGCATTATCATTTCATAATACCAAAATAAAAATAAATTAAGTTCTCTAACAAATACTCTGTCAGTATTCCAAATTAAGTTGGTATTACAAAACTAAATATATATTAGAATAATAATTGTTAGATCAGTTGGTGTTGGCGAAATTATAGCCCGAGATACCGATCATAGTTTCTGCTTAACAAAATTGTAACTAGTATAATTATAATATTAAGATAGAAGCAACCGAATAAATATGGGAAAAAATCAATCTGCGTGAAACCTCAATTAGTTTTCAAACAAGATCTGATACAATCTGGGTGACGTGCTTGAAAATTCTCTTAGTACTGACCTTCAGTATGGCTGACATGAATATGCCACGGCACTTTATACAAAAAAAATATAAAAAAATTGGGGCTTATTCCTGTTTAAGTAATAACAATCAGAAAAATCAACTATGTTACACAAAATATATATAGTTGGAGTAAATTGTATTGTCAATAGTTATAATTTTCACACATTTTCTTCAGCGAGACTAGGAAGAAATTTCAGAAATGGCGATAGTAATGTAATTCACTCAAACCAAAAGTTTTTTTTACGTGCAAAGCCTATGAAATTGCTTGCAAATCCACGGGTAACTGGTTGTTGTTGATAATATTGAATAATAAAAGTGCTTTTAATTAAGTTAAAAACCAATTAGCCATAACCAAATACCACTCACTCCATTAGTTTTCATATACTGTTTGCAGCAAGCAGACCTTGTTGCAAATATTTTTTGTCACGGTTACAGATAAAGGTAGCAGATGGCGTATACTTAGTATTCATGATATCACTACTACAGTCCTGTACACATTACCTGTGACGTTTGCTTCTGCAGGGATACAGTTATCTTCCATCCAGCAGAATAGAGAAACGTAATTTGTATTAATGACTCCGAGTTACCACGTGACCACAAGGTTACTTTATGTACATGTGCTTGTTAGGTCGACAGATGTACGCTCATATTCGAACTAAGAAACAAAGAAAATTAATCAGGGTTAATAATGATGTGTTCTCATATGTTTAGGGAAATGGCAATTTTAGAAAAACGGTTTACATATTTCCGAATGGAGCCATGCATTGTATTTATGATAAAATTACTATTAATTTCATATAAAATAAAGTTTAAAAGGTTTCATAAAAGGTTTGATAATTGAATCATATGTAACCCATGCCAGTACTAAGGTTACAGCAGATATACAGGGTTTACGATGTAAACGCTACCGTTGGTATTCAAAGGCCTATACGAGGCCTATAAAGGCCTATAATACAATACCTCACTATACGTACCAACTTAGTATTGTACTTTTATGTGGGGAGTATGTTGTATTTAGCTTGTAAAAGTCAATTTGGAGGAATAAATAAGATATTTAGTACATATATAATATATCAATTTATGACTACTGTGCGAGATATGTATACCGCCATATGACGTTTCATGTAACAGGCTTTGCTGAGTCTGCATACTAAATCATCACAAAAGTTTGTAGTACCGGTTAAACTAGAGCAAATATAGTCATAACGGTTACAACTTGGCAAGCAAGATCAACAGTTCTTTAGGTTTGATAACATTTTCAAATATAATTATTTTTTTATTCTGGTAAGTTTTTATCAATATGTCTTAAGAGTTTACAGTTCATATTAAGAAACCGATTACTACAATTTTTAATTATCCTGCAATATCCAATATCAAGTGCAGAAAATTAATAGTAAGATCAAGTTGTTTGGCAACTTATTTGTCATATAGCGTGCTCTACCGTGAGAAATTGGTAAAATAATCTTTGAATCTAAGTTTGCATACTGAATAATGTTTAATAAAAAAACATATCTGCCGGTATAGCTTGGAAAAATAATCACGAAGTGTGGAGGAAAAAACGCACATTAAGTTTATCACAATTTTATTACTTTAAACTGTGGGATTAGACTTTCCAAGAACGATTTTTTAGCGATAAACCTTTCATATTTAACGCCTGTAATATTTAGCGAAATCCTATTTTGTCATTGAAAAATGTGTACTCGCTTCACTTTATATACTCTATTCTTGCAATTTATGTACACTACGTCTCACAACCATTTTATCAAAATTTCCCACATTCTTAAAAGACAAAAATTAGTAAAAATAAAATTTTGTAACATTTATCGTAAATAGCTTGACGATATTAATTTCTATTTGTGTTTTTATGGGCAAAAAGTGCAGAAGGTTTTTATTTTACATACTTGATTAACTCAGTACGGTAGAGTTTATTTTCGAGTTTAAAGGATTTATCTTAAAACGGTCATGTGATAATATTGATGTAATAAAAACACGGCTTCCTAACTAATTTAGGAGAAAAAATTTATATTGGTGACATTTTATCATGTATCATATTTAATTTTTGCGTAGTGAATATCATAGTCAAATATTGTGAGATGTCCTATGAATTTTTATATAAAAATTCTAAACGAAACTTTAGAATGTATTTTTATTTATGAAATGGCCTTCAATTATAAACAAAGTGATTTTGTTGCACACATTAAAAAGTCCTCATGTTTTCTATTAATTGATTTTAGACTAAGTCAGTCAGCAATTTTCAGATGCCTGACAAATTCTAAATATTCTAATATTTAATTGTTTTTGTAAATACTTTAACATTGTAGAGAAGTACAATACACTACATTTCTAACTTGAACGAACAAAAGATCAATCTCGTCTTGAGCTTGTACCTCTGCGGGGTGTTGTGTGGTATGGAAGTCACGTAATTCTGATTCCTTGTTTCTTAGCAGCAGTTAACTCACCATGATACTTTTATAAAAAGACAAACTCTTATTTCTATAAAATTCAATCAGATAATTGATTTTGTATTCTAGAAGAATACCTTGAAGTACATGTTTATACCTCTTAATCATGTTTAATTAACAAGAGTTGAGAGTTGAACTAACATTTGTAAAATAACATATGTGCACTTATAAGGTTATTTTTAGGTTAGATAACACATTTTACGATGTTAATAACTTTTACACAGAGTTTCATATATATGGTGAATCGCCATTTATAAAAAAGCTACCTTTGATATTATACACCTCTATAATATATACAAACTGGCTGTGACATCGTATTAAGATGTTTTGTAGTTGATAATACAACATAAATGTGTCTCAGATACTGAAATTACAAGTTTTTATTTGCAATATTATTATTTGAATATTTAAAGTAAAAGAAATATAGTTTAATATTCACAAAATAAATATTTTTATCTTAAAATTGTAATTCGTGTATCATTAAAAAGCTTGTTCAATAAAAACATTATTTATCCATGATATAGTTTATTACAAACATGTTTTAAGTAATTAGTAATTTAAAATACTATTTCTAGTTCTGAAATATATAATAACTGAGGTCACATCAAAACAAAAACACATTTTATAATATATAAAATAAAAGCCATTTGCAAAAATCTTAAAAAAGTAATATATAATAAATATCACACTCTGGCACATGTTACCTAGGGCTCTGGTAATTGAAAGATATTGCCTTCTTCTCAAGACGGCAATATTGGCAGACTCTGATGCAAACTCCTGTGTCTAAGCACATTCTATGGAACAAACTGTTAGTGTGTTAAATTGTCTTTTATACTACGTAAACCTAATTTTAAAATTTTGCAACAATTGTGTATTAGTGGGTATATGCTCAGAATAAATACTCATATTGTGGAAAAATATAAAGTGGAAATTATTTATTATGTTGACTTAATTAATAGACAAAGAAAAATAACTGTTATTTTTCGACCTAACATATCTTTATAACATGTAAATACAAAGATTAAAATAAAATATATATATATTGTACATAAGTCACTATCTATTTTAAAATATTCCATATGTTAATATTTAAGGTCATTCTTAAACCTTTAAATTTTATACAGTTTTACAATATAATTTAGTGTTGCATTTTCGTAGCTTACGGAATAATTGAAACACTCTACTGACATTCTAATCACTTTCTAAACACAATAACTAACCAACTAAAGACTGGTCAACCAATCGCATAAACCTAACCTAAAACCTAATGAAGAATGTAAAAGAAAAACAAATTTTTTAAATTTAAATTTTAAGATTATTTCGGATTTTAGAAAGTTTTTTCTTGGAGACCTTGGTACTCTTAACTATGGCTTGGATACATATATATAATCCAGGTCTGCTCCAATCCATAGTTGATATCGAGGTAGTTGTGTAGGTAGGAACCTCTACACAGGCTTTGCCTTAGAGGCCCTATGTTTTTTGAAAGTAAATATATATTGGATATATACTAAAATACGTGTGTTGCATTTAAACTTATATATAGTATTTTTATTCTTTTAATTATGATAATTTGTGATATTGTATAGTTTTAATTGCAGTCATTAATTTAAGACTATATGTGAATTAATATTATTACCATCTGTTAAGATAATTTTGCGCCAGATTATTTTAGTTGTGATGGAGTGTAATTACTTTAGAAAAATAAATATATTCTATTCTATTCTATTAGTTATTGGGTATCAGCTGATATTCTGTTGAAAGTGTTGTATAATACTGATGGCGAGAGAAAAGAAGAGACCTGGCCCGTGCCGGCGCACAGCTGAGTACTAGTGTGTTGCCGCGCGGTAATTTCAGGCGCTTCGCCCCACAGCCAACCCTGCGAATTGTTTATCCTAGCAGATGACGATGATAGTTCCAGCTCTGACAGTTCGGATGACCCTAGTGACCCTGAGTCTGATGAAGAATTAGCAGTACCATTGCCGATGGACACTGATACAAGCACAGAGAACTCAATGTTTTCTAAATGAATGTGAACACACTTGTTTAATTTTAAATGTAAAATAATGGGTTGTTAATTTCAACATTACTAACAGTAAGTTTTTTATGTTATCTTCCGAACATGCTTGCCATTGGAGGATTAAACTGTGTTCTCTCGGTTTCATATTCACAATTTACAACTTTAGCAAAATGTAATAATTTTCTTTTGACGTGGTATTTGTAAAGCTGTTGAAGCAAATTTTTTTTTTATCCAATTACAAATGTTCCTATTTTTTTGCGTTAGAGGTTTTTTGTTTACTGTATATTCAATATTGTGTTAGTCAGTAAGGTAACATAAATTTTGCTCAATTTTAATTGATCAAAACAGTACCGTCATTTAAATTATCTTATAAAACATAACAATTACGCCGCAAATCAATCAAAACAGTGAAACAATAATGGAATTACGAAACAAGGCGCGGCAACATACTAGTAGTAGCGCCTACAATTTTCAGATAGGCCAGAATCCAGGTCTCTTCTTTTCTCTCGCCATCAGTATTATCTGAGTCAATGGAACGGAATTAATTTAAGGCTATAGATATATTGATTTAAATGTAATCAAATCTTGGATAGCTGTAAATGCTGATACTTTGAGGGTATTATTACTTCTTTAATATGATGGAGGATCGTCGGAGGTCTCCAGGATGGACAGAAAGTTTAGACGATTCTTTTTGAGCTACTGGGTAAATACAGTATCAGAAACAAAAGCGCACAATTGGCCATAATGTATAACTTTACGTTTAGGGCTATATACGTCCGACAAGATATGGTTATCAGTACCTGAGAAGATTATTATCTCTGCTAGTCAACCAAATTCGTGATTTCCCAGCTAATCAGCCATCTGTTTTGTTTTTGCTTGTTTTTAATTCAGTGCTCAGTTAAGTCACATTATAATATGTTTTATTGAAGCAAAATCTACAAATAAAAAACGAAATAAGTCTCGTTCACTGATGTTATTTCATATTTCATATCCCTTATAGTGATGTGGAGTAATTTAAGCAACATATCTGGAATAATAGCCCGTAAATTATATTCTTACAAAATTCTAATGTGGAAAAGTTAATTTTTGAAAAATATTATCTGAAATCAAAATGCGTGAAATACATGTATATTTTAATATGTATTATACAACGTATGCATATTTCGTAAAAATCGGTTTAAACAAATTATCGATTTATTCATCAAACTGATTATGATTAATCGATTAAACACTCACCACAATAGATTGACGATATCAAAGGCAGACAATCAATGGGTAGATTATCTGTGAACGCGATCTAAAACCTATCACATTAACAAACAAAAACATCCATTTTTGATACAGATTGGTTTTATAGAACTCCGATTGACATTGGGTTTTATTTCCCACCGGAGAGTGTGTTTTCACCTGAACAACGAATAGCTATCTATTAACAATTAATCCGTACTCCAAGCAGTCGGGAACTAAATTTACAGTATTTCAATATCACATAAAATTTTACTTTTGCCACTTTCAGTTAATATTCCGCATTTATTCAAACACAATAGCAACTAAGGTTAATACGGTTTACTAAATATTATGGTTTCATAAGAGTGAAATCGCACAATTATATTCAATTTAAAGAATTTCATACTTTAAATAACTTCAAATGATATCCTATTCATCCGATAATTCTTCTGTAATATATTTTTTTATTAGATGCCAAGGTAATTTATGCAATGTCTGCCCCCATAGGAATAGGTTAAGTTAGTAATAGTTTTTTTGACATCTGTTATAATATTTAAATTTTGTCGAAAATAAACACATTTTTTAAGTTTTATGTCTTGATTATGAGTTAATTTAGCGTTTAAAACTATTTTTCTCAACATCAGATTTTAAAATACTGCTGATTCGAATTTGAATCTTGGATCATGTTATTTACTTTTCTTTAGAATGAAACTGTTTACTGGAAATAAAAAACATTAAAAGCGTTTTACAGCCCAGGTATTGCCTCACCGATGGGCTTATTTCAACAGTAGCTTAAGTAGCATTTTGTTAGCTTCCGTAGGCACCCTCTTGATGTAATGTGGAAATCAATCTCGAAAGAGAACTTTTTAGTGGATGCGAGTTTCAATCTACAGCGGAATACGCTGACGGTGCATCAGCATTTCCCTATCGTCACAAAATGTGCTATTGTCCACGACTTTTAAAGCTAGTAAATTACAGTTTTTAGTGGGTATATGGAAAAATTTACGTTTATTCACAATCCATTCAGAGCAATGGGGTTAATAGGAATCGGTGATAAATATATAAAAGCAATGATATGGTAAATGCTATGTGAGTTAGATTAAGATCTTTCGTTAAAACAGCGCAAAACACTGGCAATAGAATTAAAAAATTGAGATAATTTGGTCTCATAGTAAGTAGCTATTAAATTTATTGCTTAGCTAGAATGAAAAATCAAAGTTATAAACTCAGGTAAACCTTTTTTAATGTAACAATATATGTAATGCAATGAAATATAAAATTATAGATTTTTATTTATTTATTCTAAGTTAATATGAAATTGTGTGAAATGATTTTATTAAATTTATTAACAAATTAAAAAATGACTATCAAATAATATAATAGTTACTGATATTTTGAATAATAATAGATCTCATTAATATTTTTACTCAGTACATAAATATATACTATAAAATATGCCTTAGAAACTTAAGAAAACATTTTCTCACAGGCAGTAAAAATTAATTAATGAAACTGTATCATAAGACGGTACACAACTTAAATTCAATTAATCTTTAAAAACTGGAACATTCTTGAACAAACAGTCATACTCAACTGATTGACCTGGTTAAGTTTATAAGTACTTACTTTAATTAAAGAGTTTCTTTCTTAGAAAACTATCTGATGTAACCAATATTAGACCGAACATAAAGTCACTTTACCTTCTTATAATAATCGTTTTCCTAATTACAAAGCTGAGCTGAAATGAGGTACGTGTTTATTTTATCTTAAGAAATAAATATTTATTGATACAAAGGTCATACAATTTCCATTGCTTCAAATTGTTTTTTCTTTCACCTATTGAAATCTAGTTTCGTTTCGATTTGTAGATACTGAGTAATGGACGTCTTGTTAAAACGTGAGGTATTGAACGTAAACGTACGTATTTGCAACTACATTAATTAGAGAAGCGTTAGCAAAGCCTTTCGACGGAAAATCTTTCACATGTCTAGCTGTATACACGATATCTTGAACACAAACTAACCTACATACTTTGTCTCAGCGTTAGTTAACATTTTATATTGGCCTTACGAGTAACCATTATTTATACAAGAAAATCACAGAAAAAGTAAACTTTTAACAAACTGAGCATAATCATATGGCATTTTACCATGTGATGTGTTACAGGACACTTTATGTGGCAGGTTCCTAACTTGTTATTTTTTTGTATAATTTGTGTTATATAATTTCATGGAATTATATCACCGTACATTATTGGGCTCATAATAGGTTTTAAAGTAAAGTAAAGATGTATTATTAACAAGAGAGGTTAGAGCTAAAGCCCTCTTTAACACTTGGGGACCAACGGCTTAAAGGTAACTTCCGAATCACCACCAACGGCCGAGCAGCCGGGCTGCTTGCAAGGACAGGATCGCTCAGCCGTCATCCATCCAAGCAGCAGCCACACTCTACGTTGCTTGATCCGGTTATCTTGCGGTAACCATTTTACCTGCTATACTGCGCCATTGACGGACGCTAGGAATTGACTAGGTGAAAGGACTAAACGTCCTATCTAAGTGGGATACATATTAACTTCTCAACGCAAATGATGTCTTTCTTCTACCTTAGCCATAAAGTTGAGTTTTTTTATGCGAAATGCACAATAACAAAATCTTACTAAAATGGTAATATAATGGAACATGTAATGTCATATACTAGGAGTTTTATAAGTCAAGAGTATACTTTAAACATAACATTGGATTTTATTAAACGGAAGTTTATTAGATGGAATATAAATAATATCGAAATTCAGAAAAGTAAATTAGACAAGAATAAACAATAGCTTTTGATAAGACACGTGCGCTTATCCAGTGAATTGATTGGCAATTTCTATCTCCTGACTCGCTGACTACCACAGAATATTGGATACACATCATTTGATTGTAACATATAAAGAACATCGAGTACCGATTTTTATGCTTTTAATGAGATAAGCTGATAACCGACCGAGCTTCCTTGTCATGCCATCTATCACATCTACATGTCATTGTTTCAGTCATCATCACATATATCGTGGATTTCAAACAGAATCGTTTTGGTTTAGATTTCAATGTTAAATGTATTCAATTAAAGCTATTTACAAAACACCATACAAATAATTTAGTAAGGAATTAAAAATAGTAAAAAAATTATCTTATTATATACGAGTTACACCGAACCTGGTAATAACTTAGCACAATAATATAATTTAACTGGAAATCGGCTTAAAAGTAAATCTTAATTTCATTGATCTATTAAACTCGGCTAAATTAGATTTTCATTATTACTTATAATTTATTTTAGATAACTAGAGATTTATAATTATAAGTTACAGAATATTATACAAAACATATTTTATGTGTTCATGAATCTTACAGTATACAAGGAGAAATTTTTAATGACCGTTGATTTGGTTACCATTGATTGCACGGTCTTTCCAAGCTCTCAAGGCATTTTTCCTACCATTAGTGGCATAACTTGTAATGGGAATTATTTAACCATAACAATAAATGTTAAACATAGTGAGTCTTTGCCGTATGTACGTTATACAATATATATTTAAATTATCAAAGTGATATTATATAATGTTTAACTTAATATATTTATGAAATTAATGCCCGTTAAATCTATGCTCTCATAATAACTGTCGTATCACTTGTTTATTACTGTCCTTCTTATTCGCAGTACTATTATTAGTAAGAATTTAAAAATCAACGAAATAAAAATTCCTTTTTATAAAACTTTTATATAAATAAAATAAGTAACTATTTATTAAAAACAAAAATAAATCATTGTTGCACCTAATAGTATATTACTCATTCGATAATGAATTTAACCCTTGATCGTTTATGTTAACGCTCAAAAAATAATTTTTTAATAGTTGTTTTTCTTATTAGTCGTATTTAATGTACGTAGATTTAAATAAATTAGACGTCTTGTTAGTTTACAGATACATTTTTTTTATGAGAAGATGATAGTTCTTTTTTTAGTCTTAAGGGGAGCACAAGGGTAAAAAACTAAAAATTTTGACTTTTATTTTTTAATTTTTTTTATGAAATACGGACTTATTGCGGACATTTTGATATATAACACATGATGAAAAGACGTTTGGAAATGCACATAAATAATTTTTAAAGATATGATGTGACGCGCAAAACGACAAGCAACATTGTTATTGTGCGTTACTATAGTACTGCAACTCATTTACAAACTCTAATGATTTCAGTTTCTGCTGTTGGCTAACCTGTACTAGTGTCATCTGTAATAGTGAGAACTGTGTAGTGGGCTTTAATTGCTGTATTGTTTGTTTACATTTCAGTCAAAACATTGTTATTGTGGTTTCTTTTTTCAGTGGTTGTTTTGTGTTTTATGGTTCAATTATGGCAAGGAGACCAAGAAGACCTAATACTGTGTTCAAAAAAAGAAGAAATGTAGGTATTCCTAAAGCTAACTTACCTTTACCTCCTCAACCAAGTGACAACCTAATTCAAAGTAGGCCTAACACATTGGATAGTCCTAGGCCTAGCACATCTCAGTTACAGGTTGTTGATGAACTCGAACCAAAACAAAGTACTTCTGAAAAGAAGATTGGTGATCTGGATGATGTATATAGCATGTACAGTGATTCTAATGTAAATACGAGGGTCTTCCAGAAAGTAAAGAACGATTGCGCATCACGGGCGGCGCAGTTCCCCCACCACCGCGGTAGATAGCTTGTTCGTTAGCCACACCTTCTGCCTCAGTGTGAGCTGAGTAGCGGTACCGTTAGGTCACGTTTGCGTCTCCTGTGAAAGTTTAAAATGGCGGCGTTAATTGAAAATCCCGCCAAGTGTGAACTGCGTAGTGTGATACGGTTTCTGAATGCACAGAATGTTCGACCTATTGAAATTTATAGGCAAATTAAGGCAGTTTACGGTGACAATGCGATGAACGAGTCATCAGTGAGAAAATGGTGCATTCAATTTAAGGAAGGTCGAACTAATGTGCACGACGAGGAACGAAGTGGAAGGCCGTCACTCGTTACTGACGAGTTGGCAGCGAAAGTTGATGGAAAAATTCAAAAAAACCGTCGTTTCACTTTGAGTGGTCTAGTGGAATTTTTTCCACAAATTTCAAGGTCGCTTTTGCACGAAATACTGACTGAACGTCTTGGTTATCAGAAAATGTGTGCTCGTTGGGTGCCTAAGATTCTTACTGATGTCCACAAGACTAAACGGATGGGAGCAGCTCTTGAGTTTTTGACTCAGTATGACGAAGAAGGTGATGCGTTTCTTGACCGCATCGTAACGGGTGACGAAACTTGGGTTTCCTATCGAACCCCGGAAACAAAGCTCCAGTCAATGGAATGGCATCACTCGAATTCACCAACAAAAAACAGGAAAGAAAAACCAAAATTTGAACACCAGGAAATTGATGGCAACAGTTTTTTGGGACCGAAAAGGCCTAATCCATGTGGAGTTCATGCCGAGAGGCGAAACAATCAACTCAGAGGCCTACATCGAGACCTTGCATCGGCTTCGCCGCGCTATTCAGAACAAACGACGCGGAATGCTGTCGTCGAAAGTGGTGCTGATCCACGACAATGCTCGGCCTCATTGCAGTGCACGAACCAAAGCAGAACTCAATTCTTTCAAATGGCAAATCTTCGGACACCCTCCGTATAGTCCAGATCTGGCTCCGAGTGACTATCACTTGTTTCCAAAGTTGAAAGTGTTTTTTAGGCGGAAAAAAACTTTTTGGGTGACGAAGACCTCAAAGAAGGAGTAAAAACGTGGCTTCATTCCTTGGCGGCAGAACAGTATAACGTCGGTATAGAAAAACTGGTGCCACGCTACAACAAGTGCCTTGACAGTTCCGGCGATTTTTGTAGAAAAATAGAGTAAGTTTATAAGTATTTATAAATAAATTTTCATGCTCTTATCTTTTGTTTTTATTGACTTATAACAAAACGTTCTTTACTTTCTGGAAGACCCTCGTAGTGTAAATATAGTTTTAGATTTATCTTTATTGTGTGACGCTTTAGCTCAGTCTGTGGATTGTTCGCTTTGTGGCGAATCGGGGATCGAAGTACGATTAGTTAGTAGCATTGGTTTGGCCTCAAACCTTGAAATATTTTGTAAAAATTGTTCAAACAAGCATGATTTCAAATCATCCAAAAAGCTGAACAATTCCAAGCTGTATGAGAGTAATGTTCGATTGGTGTATGGCCTTCGCTCCATTGGCAAAGGTCATAAATCTGCGCAAACTCTACTTGGAATAATGAATTTGCCCCCTCCGCCCACACATTTTGGGCTCAGTAGCAGAAGATATTTGTTTTCAGAGCATGAAAGATGCAGTGGAGGAAGCTGTAGTTGTAAATAATGGGATTCGAGACTTGGCAGTGGCTCTCGACGGGACATGGCAAAAGAAAGGCCACACATCTCTCAATGGAGTTGTTACTGCCACCAGCTTTGACACTGGCAAGGTAATTGACTGTTCAATACTGTCCAAATATTGTAAATGCCCCAACAAAGAACAGCATAGCCATCAATGCACTGCAAACTATAAAGGCTCCAGTGGAGGGATGGAGGTGCAGGGGGCAGTAGAAATTTTTAATCGGTCCAAAAGTGCGTATAACGTACGTTATACTGAGTACCTTGGAGATGGGGATTCTAAGGGGTTTGCTGCCGTGAAAGAAATGAATCCTATGGCCCAGACTGTGAAATCAGCAAATTAGAATGTCTGGGACATGTACAGAAAAGGATGGGTACTAGATTAAGAAAATTGAAAAATGAAAAACAAACATTTAAAACTTAGTGACAGTAAAGGTTTGGGTGGCAAAAATAGGCTATCTAATGCTGTCATTGACCAGATTTCAGACCTATTATGGCCTAGCCATAAGGAGAAACACTGACAATGTACAGAATATGGTAAAAGACATTTGGGCCATGTACTATCACAAGCTGTCTACTGATGATGACCCACACCATGGACTATGCCCTAAGAGTGAAATAGTTGGTGCGGCTACCAAAAGTCTATTATAGGAAATAAAACTTATTCCCATAAGAATAGTGTACCAACCTGCATTATGGAGTTTATCAAACCTGTGTTTAAAAGCCTAACAGATAAAGAGTTGTTGAAGAAATGTCTGCACGGGAAGACCCAGAACCCGAATGAAAGCGTGAACGCTGTGATTTGGTCGAGGTTGCCGAAAAACCGGGTTTGTCGGACTGAAAACTTCTACATTTTTGGAGTTTATGATGCTGTGTCATCTTTCAACGATGGAAACATCACTAAGTGCAAAGTCATAAGTAAGCTAGGCATGGACATAGGGAAACACACCATCAACAGCATGAAGAAAATGGATGAACTCCGAATACAAGCTTCTAAACGGAACTCGTCTGAAATGAAAAAACAAGCAAGGCAGAAGAAAAGACAGATCAAGAGAAGGTTGGAGGACACTGAAGAAGATCCTGATGATCCAAGCTATGGAGCTGGCCTGTTTTAGGATGCCAAAGGTACTGTAAATAAATATTTTGTGTTTTCTTCTCTTTTATCTCAGTTTTCCGAAAACTATGTTTTTTACAACTTGGTGCACAGTTTTCTCAGGAACTACTGCATATAATTGAACCAAATTTTTACCACTTATTCCTAACATACTAAAGCACACTTTAACACAGGAAAATAGCATTATCTCTTTTTGTTCCAAATTTATAAAATAAAACAACACGTTATATTTAAGAAAAATATAAGTAAAGTTTTAAAATTTAATTAAATTTTTATTAGTGGCTTTATTTTTAAATCCTTGTGTTAAAGTGTACTTTCATATGTAAAGAATATATGGTAAAAATTTGGCTCAAATATCTCCAGTAGTTACTGAAAAAACTGTGCACAAAATATTCACAGTTACCATGGAAATAATACAACATTAGTGCTCCCCTTAATCTGTTTATTCTCATGGAATAATTAACTGTGCAATAATCTTTTCAAACAGAAGAAGGGGAGAGCTGATACAACAAAATGTTGTTAATACTATACTGACATCAACTACGATTACCAAAAGATTTGACCTTGTGCTATCTTTAATGCAGATTCAAAGTTCCACGTCTTAGACAATATTACATCTGGTTTTACCCATCCCCCCAGGCATTTTAATTTTGAATACTATTATGCACAATAGAATACCAGCTTAGAATACTAGTTTTATTAGTTCTAAACCATCACAGATTTAAGCTCATCACTAATTTTCAATTTAGTGAACACATATTTCAAGCTCTGATATACTGCTTAATTATTTTAAATAATGTTATAACATGACAAATCATAACCACTGTCAAACTTATTAAACAGTTTAAAAGAACATACTTCAAATGTTCTGTACTTCCTGTTAATTTACTCTTCTAATAAAAAAAAAAACTTATATTATGAAAGAAATTTTACAAATATTGGTAATATATGTTAATATTTTGTAAAAGAAGTTAGAAAAAATTTCTTTAGTAGGATATAAGTTTGTAACTTTTAAAAATCAACACATTAAGGTTAATGATATTCGACTGCAATTGGGCTTAATATTCGCCAAAAAAGAACCATAAAGAGAAGCCGTGCACCGTAATCTTTTTTATTTTTTTATCTACTTTTTATAATTTTGTACAGTAACAATTTCTTTTATTAAGTTATTGGTTGTTCATTATCAATTTTAAGAGACACTAACAATAAAAAAAACATTGTGGTATGTTTTATTGTTTGTGGTATTTACTATTCCACGATTAGTTTATATTTTATCTCTAATAAAAATAAGTTTCAGGTACTTAAAAGTCAATAAAGAACTTTTAATTCTATAATTAATACCTATTTTGAAAAATTAGTTTAAAGTAATTACAATTTTATCTTAAAAGCTACATATATTTAATTTATGTAGTAAGTTATCAAAAGGTACTTCGATGAATTATTTGCATACATTACGAAAATTCAATGAAAGAGCGTAAACATCAGGGTTGCCGAAAAACTTATGAAACAAAACTAGACGTATTAACAGGGAAATATATATTTTAAATAAACTCAGTGAAATACAAAAGGTTTACCATTCTTTTTGTTTAATATCTTGCTCAATTACAATAAAAAGGCTTTTGTTTTGCTTATTGTATTGTTTTGAAGTATGTGGATGTAACAGTATACTGCAATTAACGTATTAAACCATATCCAGGTATGTTAATGGCATTTAGTTAATTACAAGAGTATTATGATAGCCACAAAATTAACCTTAAGGATTAAATAATTTATTATTACTTATTGTGGGTATTATTCAAAAGAGTCCAAGAGCAAACAAAGTTACTGTGGTTATATGTACTCGTACATTCTTGTCGTTGAAACACAACCATACTTGAAAATATATAACTAGACGTATTAATAGTTATATTCAAAATAATAATAAAAATGCACACTGAAAAATATTATTATATTCTCCAATATACATTACTTCCAAGTTGCATTTCTAAAGATAACAAAGTAGCAGTAAAAAAAACGAGCAGACTGGCATACTTCACTGTAGGGACAATTCCAAATAGGCTGATTTTTATATCTCGTCAAACTTATAGTCAGATAGTTTAACCACTAAATAAATTATCAAAGTTCTCTCTACTGCTTGTAAAGTATAACCGACCACAGCAAAGCAGTAATCCACCAACAACTTCTCTCAAGAGTAAAATGATTAAATATTAACTATTGGTATATATAACAAGAAAATAGTTTCTCAAAATATTTACTATTTTTTCAATAGATACAATTCATACAAAGTTCAAAATTCAAATTCATTCAATAAAATAATCTTGATCCAAAATTCCAAATATTCGGATTTAATCAATCAATTGACCATATGACCACTTATCTTCCAATGGCTCTCTCAAGAAAACTATTAAAATAAATATGGAAATAAAATTCAATTACTTCTTGCTTCGATAGTAATAACACGAATCAAAATTAAACTTTCTTACAAAACTGGTATAAAGATAAACCCTTCTACATTTAACTGAAAAGAAATTTACTCTTATAAGTGAATCTAAGTGTAATTAAATTATAACTTCGTTGGAAAATTCTTTCTGCCACGTGTTCTACTTCCTCTTACCTTACAGTTGGCACAGATTCAAAGTGGAAACCGTAATTAAACTATAGTTATTTTAAACTGTTTTAATACTTACCTTGAAATATTGATGGAATAATTTATTTATTAATTCATTAATTTTATATTGGTAAATAATTAGTTTTTATTGCAAACAACATTGCAACAATAATATAAAAATTAAAATCTTTACTTGAACAAAATACTTATAGTAACTACATGACAGGCAGTAAAAGTATATCTACAAAATAAATATAGCTTCCCTACATTTAATGAGTTTCCATGATGATGTCGGATTTATATGAAGTACGTTGATTGGATAATTCACTAGATATCATGTGGGGAGAAATGACAGACAGAGAGAAATGAGACATTTTTCAGCCCATTGGAGTGATAAGATTTCCTAATACTCAGCCAAAAGTGACCTGGCGGCCTTAAGTGTGGAAGTCACAATTACGTGCTAAGAGGAAGGACATAACTCTTTAAAAACTTAATCTTTATTAAGTTTCCTTTTTGGTTCAAACAGTTACAAATCAAAGCATGTAGACCCTTAGTAGAAGGTAAGTTATCTGACCACGGTACAGGCCAATTCTTGCAAACGGAAGAGGCGGGTCTGTATATACTGAACTGGTTACTGAAATGATAGTCATTTCAGAATTACTGGCAGTGTTTGGTGGCGGTAGTACAGGAAATTAATAGCGCTAAGCGTATTTGAATATAATGCTAAAAAAATCGATCACGGTTAATATTGCATTCATAGGGTATAAATGAACCGTCCTTATTCTAAACCAAAATGTGTTTTTGGTCAATGTTCTGATCATTCTGGGAAGATATTCAAATTTGGTTATTTGTTTGAAAAATTTTATTTTTAAAGCCAGTTTGGAGAAATATGTTGTTTTTTGGTATGAGTATTAAGGAAATTTGTCATTAATTTCCCATAAATCTTTAGGTACTACCCAAAATTACTAAAAGGTAACTTATAGATAACGGTGTGACAATTATTAAAATGTTACATTTGTAAGCTTTGTTGATTCGTGACTCCTTAATATTTTAGTAAATATCAGTTTGATGGAAGTGTAATTTTTTAATTTTTGTTAGTAAATTTATCAAAGAGTTGTGTTAGGAAAATTTAATCTGAATTATTCCAAATAACAATGTATAACTTTACTTATTTAATGATATCAACATTTATATGCAATCAATTCAAGTTAAATTTAAAAT
>NW_025781418.1:0-42429 GCF_021130785.1 Homalodisca vitripennis | reverse complement strand
AAGTAATAAACATATTACGTTTATTTGACAATATGTCCAATATGTATAGCGTGAGTGGTTACAAAAATAATAACATTCGGATTTATAATATAAACTTAAATATAATTATTTACGCATTGTAATTATTGTATTTGTTATGTTAATTTTATTAAATATAAAAACTGCTATAATTTAGAACTTATTAGCAGTAGTATAAACAGTTTTGTTCCCTGGAGTTTGCAATTAAACAATAATAATTTTACACAAACATCATAAATTTTGAAGTGGACCTATCTCATTACAACCTTTAAATTTATGTTTTACTCACACGTTTGTCACATTACAATTTACGTCTTTGTGTAATCCTATAACAAGCATTCTGTTTAGTGTTAGTAGTAGTCGTGACGTCAGCAATACCGTTATGGGGGACAGGTGAAAAGTAAGCAGCAGTTTACATAAAATATAATTTTATATCATGGAAACAACATGGCATTTACAATTTAATGTTTTTAATAATCATAAAGTGTTATGTTCTGCATTTTAAAAACTTCACTTAATTCACAGTTAGTCGCGGAATTAGCACCAGGAACACGATGCGATGGCCAGAAGCAAGATCAGGACCAGGACTTACAAGGATAAGTAAATTTAATTCAATATTAATCATAGATTTACTCACTATTTCTCGCTACCCAAAGCAGTTTGCACCCTAGTTTAGCGAGTATTATTTACGGCAAAAAAAACACCAGAATATATCATATGTAGTGCTAAGAAATACTAATTAAATATAGTTAATACACTACATTGTTTGTTTTGTGTAAAAGCTACTAATTTGTGTTTGGTGTTATGTATAATCCTCTTAGTACCCAACAAATACAGGGAGAATCAGTTTACATTATTTGATACCAACATATATTGCAAGTTTTCACGTAGTTTTATGAAAAAATATATATATATAACTGTTAATGAGAAACATTTTCTTACTCGTGTTTTCCATATATATTAATAGCATTTCTAGTAAGAAAGATATTCGTTAATTGAAATTAGTCATTGCTTTTATTTAAAATATAAAAACAGTATTTTATTTTTGTTTTATTGGTATAATTCAATAATTAAATACTTAGTGCCAAAAACTTGTGAACAGAATGTGTTCTAGAAGTTTTAACTCATTATATTAGTTACTGAAATTCATGCCAGAGCTCTCTTTCACAGTACAAGAGATAATAACGGGCCAAGAAAGATTACAGTATTTTAGAATGCCTACTTAGATTCTAATAATACAAGAATCCCGTGGTGCGTCCAACCCTTCTTACAACCCTGACATAGCTTCGTGTGATATTTTTGTACACCGAATGAAGAGAGAGCTGAGAGGAAAGGAGTGGAAGTCGGTGGAGAACATACAAGCTGAAGTTATAATGCTCCTGAGAGGCATTCCAGTCGAGGAGTTCCAGGGTGCACAGAATTGTCTACGCAGGTGTATCGCAGGAGGAGGTTATGTTGAAGTATTTTGTCTATTTTTATCATTTGGATGAATAAATCAGTGTTTTTTCCTGAATATGATCGTTACTTTCATAACGCATCCTCTATCCTCATATCTCATCAGGTACACAACTGAGTGCACTACGATGTTGACTGACACGATCCAAAAGCACGGCGAACCCACCTATCCTTCCATAACGCAGAGGTGGTGGGAAGGGCTGTGTATGTCGAGTTTAGTTCCATTAACACAAGCCTTTAAATTAAGTTTTTAATGTAGTAAAAATTACACTGAAGGCGTCTTAGGACTGCAGCGTGAAAACTATAGGACCAACAGTTGCTCAGAGTATAGACAGGTGTAGATTCTCTCGCGCATAATCTTTACAGTTTTCTCTTCGAAATTAAATTAAGAAATACCTCCGTCAATGATATTCTTTACTATGCGAGTTCATTGTCAAGGTTTCTGACTAATACTTGCAATAGTGTCAAAAGCATTTTTATCTTTTATTTTATAGACTGATGTCAAGACCAATACGCAATATTACGTATAATTATAATTTTGGTAATTAAAGTATATGCCTGAGAATACGTTTCGTATGCGAGAGGAAAACGTGGCCTAAAAGGGGCATTACAGAAAAACAAACTTTGTTAAGGTTATCAGAATAATGTATCTTCTTCCCAAGTTACAAAAACTATTTAGTAATTACAATGCAAGGTTTATTGCCTCAGTTTGAAAGAACTGACACAGAAGCTGTTAAATTTATCTTCCATGTTAACACCCCTGCATTAATGGCTTAGATGTATAAAATTCAATGCATAATTCTACATACGTAAGTTATAAATTAGCTATAAATGTTTTAAACTATAAACATAATATGTTTTTATTTGAATAACAAAGTTCTGCAATAGAAAGACACAAGATATTTAGCTTTGTAAATTGAAATCATTTTATTATTTAGAGGTTCTTTTTAAATAAATGTGAGGTACTCCGTTAGTTATAAAACATTCTTATATGCACATGTAGTAATACGATAACCGCGGTTCAAATTGTCAGATTATAAGTCCCTTATTTGGATTAAAGTGAGTTACAGTACAAAAAACATGTTCGAGAATGTAATAGGAATTGTCCAATCAACAAACCCTTTGATGATGCAAGGTGTTTAGTACTAATGAATTGATATAAGCCCTGAGCATGTCAGACTAGGGCACATTAAGAACATTTAATGACTAAGGTTAGAGTAAATTATAAAGATTATTGTACCAGCGTATTTTACAGTTTTAAAGATTCGTAGGTCACTCTTTGTAAAAATGTAAAAACTGGAATGTTTGACAATATCGGTACTCAACACTTGGCTGAAAATGGCTAATTTAGTCATTCCTTATCGTTGTATGGAAGGTTCAATTTAAAAAACAACTATATTTCCTAAAAATATCACTTGATTATTTTACTTCTTTATAGTTCCTTTATTACGCCCGCACCAAATCTAGTTTTGACGAGCAATTTGATGTAGGGAGGAAATATTTTCATGAATTATACGAATCTCGAAGGCTGTTTGTTTATACTTGTAAATGCTTGGCCCCTAGACTATTTACTTTGGCTTTCACCTTCACGTGCTTGTGTACTTTATACTAACATTAAACCGTTTCTTAATTCTATCGTTTGTTCTATCTTTTATTATTTTAACCTTTCTTAATATTGTACTACATTTAACTATTAACTCCCTGGATTCCGTTAATGATAATTTTGCTAACTCTATTAGACCCTAAGTGGGTTGAAGGTTATAGTTGCTAGTACTTGTAAGCAGGTTGAAGCATTACATAAGAAGTACTTTTATATACAGAACAGAAAGTTAATATATTTTTAAACTTATAGTAAACCTTCATTTTAGGTTGACATATTTCAATTCTTATATAATTCAAACTCACATATAGGATTAATTCAATAGGACTAATATAGATCATGAAGTGTTTCTGGAGTAGCTTGATTAAGAAATTAAAACATCAAGAGTAGAATTTGTATGTTAAAATCTACATAAAAGATATAGATAAATGTTTACATAAAGATTATAGCAGTTTAGATACATCATGATAGTTTTGATAAAGCATACACTAAATACACAACATGAATTCTTGTTTAATTCCTTAGATTAAATGAATCAGTATACATATTCATAGAAACTAAACACCAATTTCTTAGGAAAAATAAGATCTTAGGCACACAGTTTATTGTTAGGCTCTCTATATACACATACTTAAAACTGCTCTCACTTTTAGATAGTTTGGAACTAAATTTCCTTTAGTACGAGACATATTTTGTAACATACATATTCAATACAGTTATTTGGGGTTTTGTGTAAAGCAATTAGTAAATTTTACTACTGAAACGTACTGAAACTATTGTTTCTGAAACGTTTTAGTGGCCTTCAGTAAGATATCTTGAATCTATTTACTTTAAGCTATTGTGAATTTCTTACATACAATTTTTAAGTCAATACCTTTTTATTAAAACTGTTATAATTCCTGAACTGTAAAATATTGAACGAAGTAAACAAAACGTAAAATTCTGCATTGAATTGTAGGTTGTATTGATACTGTTATTTAAATTCAAACACTTACGAAGAAGGTTTGATCATGAATAATCATACTTCAAACTAGGTTAAGATTATTGTTACTATGTGCATACCGTGTGCGCGAACAAGCACTCGAACTCGGGCCTTGATTTAATAAACCTGAGACAGTAATTACTTAGCTATGGTGGAAGGTGTCTACTAGGCACATTCTGGTAATTCTTTATGCAGCATGTGCCGACTAGATCTGAAAGTACAACATTTTTGGAAATACATATCTTGGAAAAATATTAAAGTGATTCTATATGCTTGCTTTAGGTATATGGAGAATTAGAAACAGCCAAAGCGCACATTTAAACCGAGAAACGTACTATTGGAATTTATTTTGTATATTAATCATCCTATTAAAGATATAAAAGTAATGATAAGATCAAAAAACAAAAATTTCAGTTTGCTTTTCACCACGTTACTATTTGTGTAATATACTGAATGTTATATGTTATTGTTTATGTGTAATAGTATATGCGCTGGTCTAGTGTAATATGCTGTGATAAAATTGTCGATAACACCGAGGATTTAAACTAAGCTCTTTAGATTTCATGAGATAGTGAGAGCAGAAACAGTGATCTATCAAAAATAAAAAATAACTCACAATAGATCCTGGTCCTAGTCCTTTCTAAGAGCCTCACATCCTGTTCCTTGTTCGGTGGTTCTCCGAGGTGCTGCGATTACAATGACTCTTTAATATAGCAGTGAACAGTTCAACACACTTTTAAATATACCGAACTTTTCTTTCGTTGTTTCCATAGATATAAGTAATTTAGATGTTTACTTCTGTAGGGGACTTATCAGCTGGATTAATTTAATTAAAGTTTTCGTATTTTATCCCACGTAATTGATATTATTTTTAGTTATGGACACGACCATATGCTAAATTTTAATTCTTTTTAGTCTAGGGGCCAAGCATTTACAAGTATAAACAAACAGCCTCGAGATTCGTATTAATTCATGAAATATTTCCTCCCTACATCAAATTGCTCGTCAAAAACTAGATTTGGTGCGGGCGTAATAAAGGAACTATAAAGAAGTAAAATAATCAAGTGATATTTTTAGGAAATATAGTTGTTTTTTAAATTGAACCTTCATACAACGATAAGGAATGACTAAATTAGCCATTTTCAGCCAAGTGTTAGTACCGATATTGTCAAACATTCCAGTTTTTTACATTTTTTACAAAGAGTGACCTACGAATCTTTAAACCTGTAAAATACGCAGGTACACTAAACTTTATAATTTACTGTAACCTTAGTCATTAAATGTTTCTCAACGTGCCCTAGTCTGACAAGCTCAGGGCTTATTATCAATTCATTAGTACTAAACACCTTGCATCATCAAAGGGTTGTTGATTGGACAATTCTATTACATTCTCGAACATGTTTTTTGTACTGTAACTCACTTTAATCCAAATAAGGACTTATAATCTGACAATTTGAACAGCGGTTATCGTATTACTACATGTGCAAAAAAGAAGGTTTTATATCTAAGGAGTACCTCACATTTTTTTTTTTTTAAAGATGTGGTGACTGCCCACCACATTTATCAGACCGCCGAATCAACGACTAGAACCGGTCTGACTGATAAGCCGCGTGCGGATGGAGGACCGGTGGTCTGATAACGGGGAGTCGAGATTGAGTCAGGGACCAGTGAGGACGTCTGATCGGCGAGTGGCGGTGACGGAAATATTACCTGTCGCAAGTCTTATTTTTATTATTTATTTTTAGAATTGTATTACACTATGGATTGATTTAATAATCAGGGGGGGGTAGGTGCCGGAAAATTATAGGGTGGTAACAAATTGTAAATTGTTTGTATGTCGGGGCGGGTTTGGTCGTGATTGTAGGTCGGCGTGGTATTGGTGTCGGTATGTGTAAATTGGTGTCGGTAAGTGTAAATTATCTTTGGCGTTATTAAATTGTTTTACCATTCACTTTTACTGTTTGGTGCTTAAATTATAACTTAAAATTCTCATCAAAGCTGGCAGGAGAATATAGTGTAATTAGGATTATGGTCGCCCCACGGTCTTCATCGTGCAGGCGGGTACAAGCCTAGTCCTGCACGGTGACACGTTGCTTCCAAGAAATCCATCCTAATCGTCCTCAATTGGTAGCAGAGCGAAAACTATAAATTTTATTGAATCAAATTATTTTACATCTGTTTTCAAAATCCTTGGTTAACTAAATTCTTAATACTTCATTTCCAAATCTTAAATATTTTTTTTTTAATAGAACCTAAAACAAATCATTCGACATTATATAACTTTTCTAAATTGAATATGTTCTACACTTATTACTAAACAAGGTAATATCAATCTATTTATTTTAAAGAATATTTTATTATCAACAGATTATTATTATCGCGAAGCATTAATTAGTTTGCCTTTTAAATTGCCGTGTCGTTAGTGTTTAACAATTATCTCCTGCCAGCAATTAAATTATTTAGCCATACTTACGATCTTTATGTATTTCATTACTTTGATTATAATTACAATAATCGATATAATTAGTTTCCAACGCTGCCGACACCACGCCGACAATGGAGAATTGGCTTACATTTCAAAATTATTTTGTTGAAATTAATATTAAAAAACCTTTCATTTTGCATTACAAACATATTAATTATGAATGATTTATTTTGGAAAGTTTTCGGCCATATTTTAATAGACATATATACGAGTATATAACTAATAAATATGGGGAATTGGCATCATAACAAAAGTAATTACATTTCAAAATTTATTTTGTTTACATTGGTACTAATAAACTTTTATTTTGCAAACATATGAAATATTAAATATCAACACTTAAATTCGTTTATATTTGGTAATACTTTTAATAGTCACATATGTAATTAATGTAAAACAATTGTTCAAATGGCATATTTTCAAATTAAATCAAAATTTCAATTCCAACAGCTATGCTTGAATAAGTACATATACAGACAGTACTGCTAGTCTATAAAGAATACAGAGTTTGCGATTGTTGTGAAAGTTTGCATAGATCTATATAAACGAATACAACTGGATTGAGCTAAATTTATTTCAAGTATCCAAAATAAACCTATAAAAATACCAAAAAAATGCATAAAATTACATAAAATGTAAAAAAAATAAGTAAATGTCAGGATACCTTCAAAACCAGTAAATGCTCACTTTCACAAATTTATTTCTTTCCCATATCCACTACAACGGTGTGTTTTATTCAAGCAAGCTTTGGAAAACACTAAATTTTATATAATTTAATCTTATTACAACAGTAATCATCATCTTATTATAATAGATATTGGATACTAGATGGCTGGTTTTCTAGTTTTACTAATTAATTAGTGATACATTTATTACTATTTATTAATTTATACATTGATGATACGTTTATTACATTAGCAGTCAATAAGGTCTCTTTTAATTCAAACCATACTAGATTATTTTAGAGTTTCCGTGTTTACAAAATCGATCTTTAATGATTATAACAGTTAATACCATTTACAGGAGTAATTTCACAAATAAATTGGGAGGTATGTTTTAACGGCAATTATCAAGCCACAATATTGTATTTTCATACTATTCTGTTGATTGAAAACATTCAAAATTATAGCTCTCATTGAAGTATATTTAATCGTATCTATTAGGCCAATAAAACTTTATTTTAGATTAATATTGATCAAAATTATAACTTTTATTCATTCGATATAATTTTAAAACCACTAGCAAAATCAGTTCATATTATATTTTGGTTCCAGGATGTGGTGTAGTCAGTTAAAAGATGGGTAAAGTTATATTATACTGGTAAATACCATATATTTTTGTCCGTTATCCCTATGTTTCATAAATGTCTGCAATTCAGTATGTTATTTTTCAGAGCTACAACATGCTACAATATTAGTAAGTACAAGTTATATATTACTTCTCTCTATAATAGCAATAAAGCTTACATTAGTTATATCCTCTTAACCAAGATTTAAAAAGGTAAGTTAACTGATGGTGCGGTAGTATAGTTGCTGGAAATAGATATAATCTTATCGCTTTATTATCAGTACCGGAAGTAGGCCCTATTGTTTGCCTTCTGCTGGGATTTTACAACATGCTTTGAGTTTACTTAATTTATTTAGTACACTCATTTCAAACTTTGGTCTTTCATATTATCGTGAGAAAAATCTCGGACAGTAAACACTTGAGAAAGTGGAAGTTATGTTTGAGAGTTATTTAAAGCATTGAAATCAATTGAATTATTGAATTTAAATTGTAACATGTTAATTAGTACATACTTAAATAATTATTGTTCTTATTTATTGTAATCTGTAGATATTGAAACTTTGGATATTTTTTTCACTGGGCTAAAAAAAAAAGTAATTAACTTATACGATAAGTCGAGTAAAGTTATGATACAACAGTTAATGAAATTAAAAAATTAAACATTATAGATTTTCCTGTTTATTTGCGTGTTTGAAATATCTCTTATATATATGCATACTGTTGGTAATTAATGGTTTGATTTAAACAATGGCTTATTCGCACCCGTTATAGAGATTTGTCTTTAACTAAAATTAATATATTTTAGACTCGGTATAACTCATGCAATTTAATATATTTCTTGCCTCCTATTTTTAGAAAGCCCTACGCCTCGCTCTTACATAAATTAAATGAATAATTCTCACGTAATTCAATTAATGGGTGACTCACTAGCCCGACGTTATTTTTTCTATTTAAGTAAGTTCAAAAGTTCACAATTAAAGGTTGAGACAAATTTTAGTTTTTCCGGACTTAAAGTATGTGATTTAAAAGATAAAATCAAATCACAGCGACCTTTTTTAAATTCTGATTACCCTCTATTCCTGCTGATCGGCACAAATGATATTCTGAACGCCACGCCTGTTGACATTTTAAAGCAACAATTTGTAGCTCTATTGAAATGCATTCGACGGCTATGTCCAAAATTTACACATTCTAATCTCTCAGCTTCCGGTTTATCCTCGTATTCAACGGTGCAATCACACAGTTAATAATTTAAATGCCTTCAACCAGTTTTTATCTTCATTGAAGTCGGTAAACAACATTATTGTTCCTACTCCCACGGTCATTTATAATCGAAAGTTATTCCATAAATTTTACCCACATTCGGACAGACTAGGACAGCGTACATTTTAACAATGAAGGGTTTCTACTTTTAACAATGTTATTGAAAGATATATTAAAAAAAAAAAAAAAAACTCTTGAAACCAGTTATTAAAACCAGCTAAAATAGAATATAGACTTGTTATTTTAAAACTGAATTAAATGCTTCATAGGTTTAATATACAGACTGTTGTTATGTTTTCTGTAAAAAAATACTTAATGCCAGTAAGTAATAAAAGGGTATCCATAAGATAAAATATGATGCATATATAAGCCTTAAGTAATAATATTACTAAATATAATAATTTTTTATCTATCCAATTGAATATTACGCTTAAAATAATTGGCCACTATAATAAAATTGAAACTATCAAATGAAGCACTCAATTATTGCAGTAATTAATTAATAACAAATATATAGTAAAAGTGAAACATACAACAATATTAATTGGTAAACCCCCTTATGGTTACAATGGTACTGAATACCCCTCCATCTTTACATAATAAATAGTATTGTGATATTAGTATTGATATAATTTAGTAATTGATATAATTTATTTATATTGAGTCAAGCATAAATAAGATGTTAGAGTGCGAAGATATCCTCAAAGAAGACGTTAGTGTCACTGATCCACCGTATGAATGGGAAAAACGCCCTAAAGGACTGGCTTGGGTAAATCTACTAAATGTATCTCAGGCCAAAGAACAGTGCTTATGTTGGGGAATAACTCCAGCATCTAAATTAGAGAACAATCGTGTTCTACTAAAAGAGCGTATCAGTGGAGCCAACTGTCAAGCAACTGTTCTTAATCCAACAGAGTCGTCTACTAGCCATACAACCACAGACATTCAGAGTCCCGTAACCGATTGGATGCAAATAGTCCACACAACGGCAACCGCTGTGGGAAACCAAATTGCGTCAGCCTTGTCGCAGATGCAGGGACTTCACCGTCACCCTCGACATCACGCGCAATGTTGCCCTCTGTGTTAACTGATTTAATTACAGCTTTACCATCGCTTGATGGAATAGTTATTAGAAAACTACTCGATTTTGTTATAAAATTTAGGGAAATTTTGATGCTAAATTTAGCTAATCCAGACAGCGTCATATTAGCAATTTTACCTAAAACTACAGGTCAATTAAGAAATATCTGGCTACAAGCTATTTCATCAAAACAGAATCCGGAAAGTCTAATTTACCACCGTACTCGATACTTTTCTGCCTACTAGAGCTCGTCAACAGGCCACGGTCGAACTTATATATAGAACCCAGAAACCAAATGAAACACTGGTTTTAGTTTTATCAATGATATCAGACCGTTAGCAGAATTGCTTATACCGGCTATTTTCACCCCAGGAGATGCTTGAAATTGTCATTACAGGAATTAACCCTCAAACCAGAGCTCGATTAGCGGGTTTTCCGGCTCCAACCACCATTTCTGAATTGTTGAGCTTAGCCCCCCGATTACAAGTAATTCAAAATACGGAAAACCGGCTCACACAAGATTTAAATTCACCGGAGTATTATCAACAAACTGGACCACAGGTCCATGGTGGACGTCAACTAAACCAATCTTATAGACAAATAGGGAGAGGCAATGTAACTTATAATCGATATCCCATACAAGATCAGCAAAATAGTTTTCATAACCGCCGCAGTCAATCGGGACAATTTACTCAACATAGACCTCCTTTTCAAAATATGAATACAAACAATAGGAATCAACTATATAATCAATTCTCCAGAAATCAATCTCAACGTGGGTTTTTAAACTACAAAAGAGGGTTCTAATGGGCGGAGAATCCCCTCTTCTAACTTTAACCGCCCGTTTTGATAAAATCAAGCCAGTAGTGAAGACACCTTTCACCAAGTCGGCTCAAGCTCCTTCTTTCCCGGGAGTTCAGTTTTGTACAGTTCCTTTGACTTTTCGCAAGTTAATCATTAATTCTTTGGTAGATTCGGGTTCTTCATTCTCCATTATATCGAATGCCTGTTTTCAGAATTTAAAGAATATACCAAGGGTGATAAAATCTGTTTCAACCATACATGAGTCAGCCATTTCAGCCTCGGGACAAAATATAATATTTAATTTAAAGGTTATATTACACTTCAAAATTTCAAACTTGTCTTGGGATTTTCCTTTTCTTGTCGCCTCAGAATTACCAATGCCAATTATTCTGGGCTGTGACTTTCTAACTAAAACTAGGGTGATCATTAATATGGCAAATAAAACATTAACTTTTCCATATGGCACTCCTTCGGTCATGTATCTCGCTTCAATCAGCTGAATTACCAAGTACAACAATATGTCCAATTTAAGTTAGGGGAAAACCTCTCATCTGATCAAGCGGACCAACTGTTAAGACTAGTAAATGAATTTCCAGAAACAATTACTACTAAAATTAGGCCGTACAAATTTGGTCGAATATCAAATCAAATTAAATTCTGATACAATCGTTAGAAATAGGCCCTATCAGTTTGCTCCACCAAAAATGGAGGCAATCAAGGAACATGTGGATCATTTATTGGCCAACGGAGTGATTAGACCATCAATGTCTCCCTATGCGTCGCCAGCATTTTTAGTACCAAAAAAAAGGCGGAAAAACGCGCATGGTAATTAACTATAGACAGCTTAACTCATTAATAGATCTTGAGGCAACTCCCATGCCAACTATAGAATCTGCTTTCCAGCACTTAGGGCAAGCTACTTTCTTTAGTTTGGTGGATTTAAATCAGGCATATTTACAGGTCCCTTTACAAGAGAACTCAAAGAAATATACAGCTTTTGTTCTACCTTTCGGGCAATTTGAGTACAATTTTCTGCCTTTCGGTCTTGCAACCGGCTCTCAAGTCCTAACACGTTTAATTGATCAAATTTTTGGAGATATAAAATACAAATATGTGTTCAATTTTTTCGATGATTTGTGCATATACACAAACGGTACTTTTGATCAGCACTTGTGCCATCTCCGAGAAGTCATAAATCGGCTAAAGCAGGCAGGATTAACCATCAATCCAGATAAAATGACCCTGGCAGCAAATCACATCCAATTTTTAGGTCACACATTTGCCAATCATACCGTGACGATTCACACGGATAGGTGCAAGCCAATAGTTGAGTTCCCCGCTCCTAAAAACTTGAAACAGCTAAATAGATTCTTGGGTATGACAGCCTTTTATTCTAAATTCATTAAATCATTTGCAAAAATAGCGCAACCACTTAATAGTCTAAAGAAGAAAGGCGTAAAATTTACCTGGGGGCTTGAACAACAATCCGCATTCGAAACTTTAAAAACAGCCTTGACATCAAATGCAGTTTTGAAAATGCCGGATTTTAATCGATCTTTTGTTTTACAAACCGATGCATCAACCTCCGCCTTAGGTGCTTCACTCAGCCAAGAATATAATGGCAACTTGATGCCAGTGGCATTTGCTTCGCGAACCACTAAACAAGCATGAGCAAAAATTATGACACTCTCCAACTTGAATGCCTGGCTGTTGTCTTTGCCTTTTCCAAATTCCAACAGTATCTGGAACATAGGGAATTTCCTTTTGCAGACGGATTGCTCGGCATTATCCTGGCTTTTAAACCACCCACGTCAAGTTGGAAAAATTTCTCGCTGGATTACATTTATAAATT
Source organism: Homalodisca vitripennis (assembly GCF_021130785.1). Classification (NCBI taxonomy): domain Eukaryota; kingdom Metazoa; phylum Arthropoda; class Insecta; order Hemiptera; family Cicadellidae; genus Homalodisca; species Homalodisca vitripennis. The sequence continues at coordinate 29,602 of NW_025781418.1, read as the reverse complement.
CGTTTAAATTTCAAGTACAACATATCAAAGGATCGGATAATGTAGTTGCTGATTGTTTATCGCGCCTGTTCGAAAACAGTGAACCAACTGAAGTGCACGCAAATAATTCATCGGAAAAGCCATCCACCTTACCACAAGTGGCACTCTTGGCAGGATTCCCAGAAATGTTTAAAGATATTGGTACTCATCAACGTGAAGACCCTGATCTCTTAAAGATTATAAAGTCGAGTAATAGGCCCACTAACTATCAACTTAGTCAGGGAGTGTTGATGTACAAAATATCGGACAGACATTACACCTAGAGTGGTATTACCTTACAAACTCATCGATATGGTTATTAAATATTATCATGAGTCCCCAACTGCAGCTCACTTGGGCATTAAAAAGACACAAAAGCGTATTCTTAAAATATTTTGGGCCCAAAAACTTGATACAATAATAGCAGACCGAGTAAGATCATGTCAAATTTGTCAACGTTCCAAGCAGGCTCAAAACTCTAGAGTGGGTAAACTTGCATCGGAAGTAGTTACAAGACCTTTTGAAAAGATATTCATAGATCACATTGGTAAACTTCCTAGATCAAACAAAGGCAACCAATATCTGTTGACGGTAGTTGATGCGTTCTCCAAGTTTGTTATTCTGTTACCAGCTAGAAATGCTACAGCAAAAACTACAGTGGATATTTTGTCTAAAAACGTTTTTTCTCTTTTTGGGTTCCCAAAATTTTTAGTTTCAGATAACGTATCCCAGTTTAAATCTAGACATATGGCAGACATGTGTATGACTTACGGTATCCAACATATTTACACTTCTGCTTACTACCCGAATCCTAGTCATGCTGAGCGGGTTAATAAAAATCTTAAGGTGGCACTACGAATTTTTCACGGACATAACCACAAGACTTGGGATGAGAACATTCACTGCTGCAGGTAGCTTTTAACTCAGCATCACATGAAAGCACTAAAGCAACTCCAGCTAGCGTATTTCTAGGCCGGGAAATACAGCATCCACTCGAATTGGCATGGAATCTCGATTCATTACTGGCGCAAGAACCGCTACAAACAATGCAACAGCGTTGGGACAATGCACTCTCAAACTTAAAAAAAGCTAGGTCAATTAGGGAACGCTTATACAACGCTGGTAGGACAACTACCCACATCTCACAGGGTGACTGGGTTATGTTTCGAAATAATCCAATTAGTAAAGCTGCTGAGAACATCAACAGTAAACTGCTCCCCCTGTGGTCCAAACCTTGTGTGGTGGAATGCTTTACATCACCTGTCAACAGCTAGACTCGTCAATCCTACAAATGGGAAGTTTATAAGAAAGGCTCATATATCTCAATTAAAGAAGTTTTTTCATGCCTAAATATTAAGTCCGTGGTAAGCGACCATATTCCTACACAATTCTCCCTAGGTGATATTAGTTCAATGTTTCTTTTCCTCTTCTTTCACACTCTAACATTCTTCTTACACATTATTACACTTTTGGGTCCTCTGTTAGCGGCTGCTTGCACGGCTGCTGAGTCTGAGGGAGTTTTCTATGAGGGCTTCCCTACAGTGGTCTGTGGTTGATCGTTGGTGGAGTATCTAAATATACACTTTGAACACACTATGGAGATGAAGTCTGAGTTTCCTCGGTTGGTGGGTAGTAGACCTCGCCCCCCTCGGGCCGTAACATGGGCTCTTATGGGAGGGAGAAATTCCCTCATGTGCGGGAGAAATCCCCTCATGTGCGGGAGAAATTCCCTGCTCACACTCTTATCCTAGTGTTTTGGGGTTGATTTGGGGTGTCAAAAACCTGTGTTTTTCTGTAAAATCGGTGATTTTGGGTGTGAAAATCGGTGTTTTTCGGTAAAATCGGTGATTTGTTGGGTCCGGTGAGGGAGAAACGAGGGACGGAGGGAATTCCAATATGGCTGCGCCCATGATGAATTGGCGGGAACAGGGGAACCTAACCTCACTTTCTTGGTTTCCCGCGTATTCAATATGGCTGCGCCCAGTTGGCGGGAACAGTAGAACATAACCTCAATTGTGAAATTGGCGGGAACAGGGGAACATAACCTCAAATGTAAAAAGGGCGGGAAAGTAAACTAAACAAGAGAAATAAAGACGAATCGTACCTTATTGTGTGATGATATAGCATAGGGGTTCCAGGAGTTTAAAATAAAACATTTTTTGGGTAAAAACTAATTTATTATACTATTTCTAAACAACTATCCACATTGGCACTCTTCACTCCCGCCACACAGATAGCAATATGTGGTGGTGACGTCATCAGAGGAAGTCTGTAACATAAATAGACCTGAGTTAGCCAGTTCTGAACAAGAAAATTCCGCGCTTCCCCACTGGCTGGAATAAGCGCGTCCTTGATTGGATGTAAATAGTATCTAAGCGCTCTGATTGGTGGAACCTGAGAGGCCGGCACTCCTTCCTCTCTCTCCCGTCAGATCCGTGCGGGAGGTCAGGGAGATAGGACGTGTGTCGCTCTCAGTTTTACTATCGTTACACAAATACATTAACATTATTTCTTCGAATAAATAAATATTGTTTCTTAATACGATCTTTTGATATTACTTGAGTAAAATAATTATTACGTTAAAATATTTTTACTTATATTTATTTTAATTACCGTTAATACTATTCTTGTAATTATTTTTCTTGATCTAAATAATAATCGTTACTAGTAGCAGTTAAGCTTGTTAGTCATTTTAGTTGCTTTTCTAACGTAATATCGTTTCTATAATACCATATTGTAAACATGTCTTACGAAAAATATTGAAGTAGATTCTGAACCTGTATATATGGATATGGAGTTGGATCCTGTAAAAATTCTAGGAAGAAACGAGACCTATGTGAGAAAATTCAGGGTATACGGTACTAAGACCACCTTTAAATTCAATCCCGTTCCTGAAAACATTGATGAGATCGATTGGCTAAGGACGGGGTTTTCTAAAATTGTAAATGAAATGAAAGCAAATTGCACTGATTCGGACTACCTCGGATTTACACTTCATAGTCTAAATTTAAAAAGTAAAGATCCGGGCTACGTGGCATTTCGACCAGCTGATCAGGTTCAAAGACGATATCCTTTTTTGAAATTTTCGGGGGGATAATTCAAAGTAACGCGGACTCTGTAAAATCTACCGATACGTTCAAAGTCGAATGGTACGCGTGTCAATCTCCCTGTTGGTAGTGGTAGGGTAAGACCTGGCTTGTACAATAATTTTCACGAAGAATGTAAAGCACGAACAGGTATTGTATCGATAGTAAATGTGGACAATCTGTGTCTGCCCCGAGCTATAGTGGTAGCAAAAGCTTACGCCAAAAAAGATCCTCAGTTCAAAGCAATAAGGCAGGACAATGGTAAGCGACAAACTCTTAGAGCCCAAAAATTGATGACCAAAGCCGGGGTCCAAATTTCTGAACAGGGAGCGGGGGTCCACGAACTTTCAAAATTTCAAGAGCACCTCAAAAAATATAATATTACAGTTTACAACTATAACAGTAAGGGTAGGGACGTGTATTTTAGCGGTAATAATGAAAGTGCTCTGTATAAAATTAACCTACTGTACCATAGGGGTCACTACAATGTAATCACTAGTCTGACTGCAGGCCTTTGCTTGTAAACTCTATTGTGAGGCGTGCCATGTCCCTTACGACCACAAAGGTTTATCACAGATGCTCAAACATCTGTCCTGCGTGTCAGACAGTTTCTCCGCCCTGTAAAGAGGAGCATGGAGGAATAGTTTGCCCAAATTGTAACATAACTCTAAAAAATCAAATATGTTTCGCGGCTCACCAGGGTGAACGGTGTAAATCTGTTAATAAATGCAAACAATGTCAAAGACTCGTATTTCTGAAACAGCGTAAATCGAAACACGTGTGCGGGGAAGTTTTCTGTAAAATCTGTAATGATTTCAAGGCCCCAAACCACCAGTGCTACATGCGAGTCGACACAGGCAAGCCCAAAACAGAAGATTATCTATTCATATTTTTCGATCTGGAAACAAGACAGGACGAGTACATTAATGATAAAAAAGTTCATAAAGTAAATCTATGTGTCTCGCAACAATTCTGTTTCAAATGTATCGGTGGTGGAAATTGTGAACATTGTAATACCCGCACTAGAGTATTTAGACAAGATCCTGTAGTTAAATTCATGGATTATGTGATGGATGTTAGAAAAAAATTTCAAAAACGTTTGTGTAATGGCTCATAACGGCCAGGGCTTTGATTTTCAGTTCATCTTAAAGTACATACTGGAACAGACAAAATTCACTCCAGAGCTAATTATGCGTGGCACCAAAGTCATTCTCATGGAATTGGACAACGTGAGATTTATCGACTCACTGAACTATTTCCCCATGGCCCTCTCAGCACTCAACAAAGCCTTTGATCTACCCCCAGAGAAGAAGAAGGGTTACTTCCCTCACTTGTTTAAACACTCTGGCAAACCAAAACTATGTAGGGCCCCATCCCACCCAAGGAATACTACTGCCCTGAATCGATGTTCGAAAAAAAAGTTATACAGATTTTGAAAATTGGCATAATGACCAGGTCAACAAAAACGTAGTGTTCGATTTACAAAAAGAACTTATTGAGTATTGTATTTCAGATGTAGACATATTGGCGCAGGCGTGTATAAAATTCAGAGCAATGTTTCTCGAAGAATGTAACGTAGACCCGTTCATGGAAGCCGTCACCATAGCCAGCGCCTGTAATCTGGTTTTTAGACGTAAGTTCTTAAAAACCCAATACTATTGGCCTGGTCCCTAACAATGGATACAGACTTGTTGACATGCAATCCCCCATCGCTTTGCAGTGGCTGACTTGGGAGGAGGATCAGCGCGGCGTCCGAATCCAGCATGCAAGGGCGGGAAAGAGAAGTCAAAATTGCCGGTATGAAAGTAGACGGTTTCGACGGTGAACGTGTGTATGAATTTCAGGGTTGTTATTTCCACGGGTGCCCTAAATGTTACAAGTACGAGAGGGAAGTTGCCCTTAACAGACGATCCCTCAGACTCTTTGCATCTGAGGTACGAAAGGACCAAATCCAAAATAGCTAAACTCCAAAATTCCGGATACGAAGTTATCGAGATGTGGGAGTGTGAATTTAAGAAAATGAAAAAAGATCCTAGATTGGCATACCTAAATTCATTACCAATTCTAAACACGCTCCCACTTAATCCAAGAGACGCCTTCTTTGGTGGTAGAACAGGCAACGCAAGAACATACCACAAGTGTGCAGAGGGGGAGTCTATACAGTATGTGGACGTATGCTCTCTCTATCCTTTTGTTAATAAATTTAAAATGTACGTAAAATCTCATCCTAAAATCTATGTGGGTGACAGAGAATGTAGGGGGCGAGGCATGCAGGCTGAAGGTCTTCTTAAATGTAAAGTCCTGCCTCCGCTAAAGTTGTATCACCCGGTTCTCCCTACACGCATGAACGATAAATTAATGTTTGTTTTATGTAGGACGTGTGGGGAGGATATGTACTCGGGTGACTGTGCCCACAACCACGGAAGAGAGAGCATTGACAGGGACATGGACGATGCAGGAAATTAGAAAAGCTGTAGAAAAAGGCTATTCCATTTTAGAAATGTACGAATTATGGGAATACGAGGTAGTGACCTATGAGGATGGCGGACTCTTCACAGACTTTGTAAATAAATTTTTAAAAAATCAAGCAGAGGAGGCATCGGGCTACCCTTCCTGGTGTCTCACTGATCAGGACAAAGAAACGTACATTAAAAAATATTTTGAACATGAAGGTATCAGACTTGACCAAACAAAAATTGAAAAGAACGCGGGTCTTCGCTCCCTCGCGAAATTAATGCTAAATTCGTTTTGGGGAAAATTCGGACAGAGAGAGAACCAGACAAAGACATCGATAATACGATCACCCGACACATTTTTCAAACTACTAACCAGTCCCGGGACACAAGTAAATACGGTTCAAGAAATTAACGAAGAGGTTCTCCTCGTAAATTGGCAAAACATAGAAGAGGTTAGCGAGTCCCTCAGAACCGTCAACGTCGTCTTGGCCGCTTTTAACCACATCTCACGCGAGGTTAAAACTGTATGAACACTTGGAACAGCTACAATCTCAAGTCCTTTACTATGACACAGATAGTGTACTGTACATACATAAAAACGGCATGTATAAAGTTCCTACGGTGACTACCTCGGGGAGATGACCGATGAGTTGGTCGACTACGGACCCGGTTCATACATTGTAGAATTCGTTTCTGGTGGTCCTAAAACCTATGCCTACTTAGTGTGGTCCACAAATAAAAATTCGTTAGTTGAAGTTTGTAAAATTAAAGGTCTCACTCTAAATTTAAAAACTAGTAAACGTTCTAAATTTTGAAAAATTAAAAGAAATGGTTCTCAGTGAAACGGATCCAACTCTAGAAATAAACAGAAAACCGTATTAGACGGACAAAAGACAAAAACATAGTTACCGTAGAAGAGACTAAACTATTTAAAATTACCGGTCCTAAGCGTAAGCGGGAAGGAGAGTATGAGACACTACCGTATGGCTATAGTAAAGTTTCTAAATATTAGTATATTATAGTATACTTACAGTAGGTGTAAATACAGCCTCCTTCACTCTTCTAAACACAGACACCACAAACAATAACCTTCGTAGGTCAATGCTTTTCCCCCTCATCCTCTTTAACTTCTCCCGCGATTGCTCGAGTAGATGCTGCTTCTCCTCCATCACTGACCGAGACTGAACGCTCTCCTCGCAAACCGTGTACCCCCACTACCACACAGCGTCCACTGACTTTCCTGTCGCTGTGCTTGCTACCGGCCCTCGCAGACCCAAAAGCCTGAGTGTGTGTGTGTATGGCTCTGAGGTCCCGGACAGAGTGGTTTGCGATCCTTCAGGTGGCCTAAACTCCATAATTCCTTGGGATCATGTATGAATGTGTGTGGCAAACGAGGCGGGCTAAACCCCATAGATGTACTCTTGCCGTGAATGTGCCGAGAGGTTCGTGGCCTTGGGGTGTGAATGCGATCCTTCAGGTGGCCTAAACTCCATAATTCCTTGGGATCATGTATGAATGTGTGTGGCAACGAGGCGGGCTAAACCCCATAGATGTACTCTTGCCGTGAATGTGCCGAGAGGTTCGTGGCCTTGGGGGTGTGAAATGTGATCCTTCAGGTGGACTAAACCCCGTAATTCCTTGGGATCGAGTGTGAATGTGTGGGAGATAGCGATGGACCGGTTCAACCATGGCAGATTACAAATGTATATAGTGTTGATATTACTGTAAAATTGTAAATACTGTTGTAAACACTTATCTTTGTGCAAAGTGTGAGGTCTCAGTGGGGGAGTCGGTGGTGGGAGAGTAACCGTGGAGGCAGTGGTGGTGGTGGGAGAGCACTTCATTCTCAATCATGGCGTGGAACCCAAAGAGCCTCTATGACCTTTGTCTGCGGCAAATTGCCCAACAACCTATTCGCTTCTTACGATATATCCAGATCCCCGAATCCATCCGTCGGGAAATTAAATCTAAACATCGCGAATGCTGCTTTGGAATTGGTAGTCAGATACAAAGAAGTTTACGACGGGACGCGGACTACGCAGACTTTGTCATATGTGTGCTCGAGACCGTTCAGCTGTTTGGCAAAAAGAATCGTCGACCGCGTATTACTTCACGGAAGATTACATTTTACACAATGCGTAGTTTATGGGAGTGCACATCGTGTAACAATCGGCTCTTTTACTATAGGACCGGGCGTTTGCATGTGCGATTATTCCATTGTCTAAGCAACAAGGGATGGAACAGTATTTAGTCACCGGGCGACAACCCAGTTACTTCTGGACTAACAATTACTGGACTAACAATAACAGTTACCCTCAAAATCAAATACTGTTTAACCTGGGCATCGAGCATGCTAGTGTTCGATGTGGGTGTTCCAAACCACACCACTTAGACTAATATAAATACCGGTATACAGATTTTTTTCTTCATTTTGAAAGATGGACGCGATAGCGAAAGAACTGCACAAACCGGCTAGGAAAAACTATCCCAGACGCAGGGTTTACTCTGAAGGGACTCAATGATCTATACCAGGCTGATCTAGTAGAGATGATCCCGTATTCAAGGGTGAACAAAGGTTTACAAGTATATATTGACAATGATAAACTGCTTTAGTAAACTTGCGTTTGCCATTCCTTTAAAAAACAAGACAGGTGGCAGAAGTAGCTCATGCACTAGAACCTATACTGTCTAAACAACACAAAATGAAAAATCTTCAGACTGATCAGGGTAAGGAGTGGTACAACACTCACGTCAAAAAGCTAATGGACAAATATAAAATAAACCTTTACTCGACCTACTCACATCTGAAAAGCTCTATTGTAGAGCGTCTAAACAGAACATTAAAAGAAAAAATGTATAGAAAATTCACGACACGTGGAAGTTACGAATGGTTCAGTATTCTATCTGATATAGTCAAGGAGTACAATAATAATGTCCACAGAACAATCGGTATGAAACCAAAAGACGTTAAACAGAAACACGTAAAACAAATCCTTGTCCGTTTAAACAAAACCACAAAAAGAAAACAAAAAATTAAAATCACTAAATTCAAGCTAAACGATAAGGTAAGGATTAGCAAATACAAAGGAGTTTTTAAAAAAGGTTATCTGCCTAACTGGACAAATGAAGTATTTACAGTATATGCAATAAAACCTACAAAACCCGTAACGTACATTCTACAAGACTCTAAAGGTGAAGTATTGAAAGGTGGGTTTTATGAACAAGAACTCCTCAGGTCCAAAACTGGTAATGTATATCTAGTTGAGAAAGTGTTGAGGCGGAAAGGAGACAAAGTACTTGTTAGATGGCAAGGGTTCGATAAAAACAGTGGACACATGGGTGAGCAAGCATGACATCACCACACACTGAGTGTGACTGCAACTGCAGTCGTGGGACCCGGATGCAGCTGCACCAGCCGCTGCGTGGGAGCGGATGCAGCTGTGCGCTCCAACGTCCAGGAGGGCTACCAGCTCAGCTCTGTTACTTTATATACTATGTCATAATAATGTGCAACTTAGTTTATCTTCGACAATGAGACTGATTAGTCAATCTGTGAAATTACCAGTGAGAAACTTTGACGAGTTTGTAGGTGGTGGTATGAATCGTACAAATAAAAAACGGTCCTCTGCTACCTGACACGATTCGCGGATTAATTGTTGGACCGTCCAATTGCGGTAAAACGAACGTACTGTTTAACCTATTGGTAGATCCTAACGGTTTGAGATTTGAAAATGTTTACGTGTTTTCAAAATCACTCTACCAACCAAAGTACCAGCTACTATCCAAGATTATGCCGAAAGAGATCGGATACCACGCGTATGATGACAATGCATCTGTCATACACCCGAGTGAGGCTAAACAGAATTCAGTAATGATATTCGACGACATAGCCTGTGAAAAAACATAACAATATACGAAACTACTTCACCATGGGTAGACACAAGAATATTGACACATTCTACCTAGGTCAGACCTACAGCCATATACCCAAACAGCTCGTTAGAGACAATGCCAACTTTATCGTACTATTCAAACAAGACGAAACAAACCTTCACCATGCATACAGTGACCACGTCAATACCGATATAGACTTTGAAAAGTTTAAACAAATGTGTGCTCTGGCGTGGAAAGAACAGACACGGCTTCCTGGTCATATGCAAGGACTGTGACATTGATAAAGGCAGGTATCGTATCGGAATCGATAGTTTCATTCAAGATCTATGATGGTAAGGATATACCACTACAATGACCTCAGAGGTTTCTCAATCCAGAGATCCAACAAAGTCCATTCAAACCTGTGCACCTGGGTACTATGCCGATAAGAAAAAGTTTTGCGGTAAATTACTGTAGCAGACGCGGACCACATGGTTTTTCTCTTCAATAGGAGGTGCTGGAGACATAAGCGTGTAGGGATGTACAGTGCTAGTCTACCACCCGTAATCTTGTTAATGATTTCAGCAAGCGAAACGGTTCTACAATCGCGATATATGGATAGAGTTTGTGAAAAGAAGTCAAAACAAAGGGGTACCGCTCGAACTCGTGGTGTACCACGAGGACATGCTAAATAGTACGGTAAGAAATCCACAGAACATGTTATCCAGATTCAGACCGTTTCCCGATCAATTCGGTCAAATCGTACCGTTGAGAAACGCTCATGGAAGTGTAAACTTTGCGCAGACCTGTATAAGGATGCTCCAGTACGGGTGTAACATACCGCATGCAGCTCGCTGTATTCTCATTACAGAGAGAACAATACCAATCAGGAACCCTGTCAAGATCTACAATCGTGCTCTAGCTTCAAAGTGCTACATTGACATTAGCTACAACGTAGGTTACGGCCCCGTCCCAGACGGTTTACCGCGAGGTCAAAGGAAGAAAGATTTTGCTGGTGTAAACAATCTTTGTCAAAGTCTGTTTACGACAGAATTTCTCAAATTGGCTTTACCGACTGTACCAATGTACTGCGATAAGTTTCGGAATAACACTGCGTGACGGGACTTACTCAATTACAAATACCAAACAGTTTGAGGCCTTGGAGGAGTTTTACAGGAGCTAATCCAAGTGAATTCTGGTTACTCAACTCTTACATGATTCACATACACAGTTAGGGTGAACAGACCTATAGAGCATCTGAAACAATATATGGAAAAGCACGTGGAGAGTGACAAGTATACTGTAGCTGAGATACCCCAGTGGAGAGACGGATGGAAAAGGACCTTTGTGTTCAGGGACCCTGATAGACCTGTACAGATACCGAGAACAGTTTTACCTAAGAGGGCTAGGTACCGTGGTGTCACTAAAGCAGGTCGTACGCTTTCTAAGAAAGCATAAAAAACGAGCCCTCTTCTTTAGACAGGTTGAACTGCCATAAGGTAGTTAGTATTAAAGTACTAAAACCGAGTCACATTGTCAGTTTAAAACAATGGCTTCAAAGGAGAAGGACCTTACTCTCAGTATAACTCGTTTGAGGAAAGCTATAAAGCAAAAGTATAAACAGTTTCAGAGAAGGAACTCTGGCCACAGACGTATTTCTAGAAAAACAGTACAAACCTATCCTGTCAGAGTTTACGAAAAACAACAGGATCTGTAAAAACTGAACGAAAAACCGAACCAAAGCAAGAAGAAGAAGAGGAAAATGAAGATGAGGCAGCCGTACAGTTCACTCCGGACGTTATGTCAACCCCCAAAACACCTGCGTTCCTGCAGGACGATGATGTGCTTGAAAGCAGGACCGTCGTCACCAGACGTCAGTGATATACTCAGCACGAAAGAAGGACAACTCTCAGCATCTGCATGGATACAGAACACGTTCTCCCATCCACTAACCATAAGGTACATGACAAGTATGATGAAGGATATGTCAGGTAAACATAGTAAGATCGACCATACGTACGGACCACGCTACGACAACAATACGCTAATGGTAGGAGATAAGAAGTTATCATTTGGAGATGACGGTAGCATACTCGTAGGTGAACGGTCCTACAGACCTACACAGGGACTTTATGAATTGCTTTTTAATCGTCTGCCTGATGACAAAACGTTACAACGTAAACGATATGAGAGCTTACAAGGATATATTGACACTGTCGTCTGCTCACAAGAGAAGTTACAATTATAAAAATCACGTGAACCGTAACGCTTCAACGAAATAACAAAGTCATTATTTCTCAACTCTTCCCAAAGACCGGTAGCGGGTATAAGGATGTAGGAGCACCAGACCCTATCTACTATGATGACCCAAACGAACTGTGTGACAGACTCAGACTCCTCGTGTCCTCAGCAGAGGCCGGTAACACGGGACATAGGAACGAAATAATAAACATTATCGAAGAACTCAAAGAATCAAAGACTATATCAGGTGATGGTAACGCGAGATTCAGATCATTGATGAGATGACCGTCAATAAGTTTGGTCAGAGGCCACAATCTCTGAAGAAGCAAGACATTCAGAGAAGTTACGAATACTGTAAACAAAAAGCTAAAGAAAGATGTAAGAAGACTGTACTCTCAAATTGCAATCCTTCAGAATCAAGCGCTTATTCAGCAGAATCAAATAAACAGCTTACAAAATACAAATGAAGAAGTTATAAGACGTCTAGCAGTTCAACTATTTCACTGGATCAATAAGATACACACTACCGTACCTCCAGCTCGCTTCCACGGCGTCTTAGATGTTGATGAAAACACATATATTGACTGGGATAAGATATTTATAAAGAGCAATGTACAGGAGGAGTCTTCATCACTTACACAATGAGTGTTGACAAGTTTGGTCATACGGTCCGTGAAAGGAAGTAAGAGAGGTCCGCCTGGACAAGGATTCAGTCTCACAGTCGACGGCAACTACGATATCAAGGGCAAGCGGTTATGTAACGTGGCCGAACGCCCAGCAGAGTCTAGACGCTATAAAACTTGCAGACCTTGAAAAATAATGTGGATAGCGCAGTCCTCAAGACTGTGTCTGACGTTTCGCTTGTATCCAAGAAAAATGTGATGGACGCTAAAGGTAACAGAATTAGCAACATAGGTGATGCTCTACTCTGGACCGATGCTCTGACTCTTCGTCGTCTTGCTAGGGAGGTACCCTATAAAGACACGAACAGCAAATATTACAGGTTTGACAACTACAGGTTGCGCATGATAGGTGATCCCGCGGGGGATACAGATGCAGTGACGCTAAAATATCTTAAAACGAACACTCTAAAAAGAAGTAGTGATGGTAAAGTCTGGGAATGTGATAACAAAAGACTCGGACAGATGGCTGATCCTCTTCTCGCTGGCGACGGTGTAAACCTACAGACTTTGAACAGGAAACTGAATGAAAAAACGCTGGCGATAGACAAGGACAACGATCGACGCTAAAAAGAGGAGACTAGTGAATGTAGCCGATGGTCAAGGACCAAACGATGCCGTTACACTCTCTCAGTGTCAAAATCTATTGCCTGCTACTAAAAAGTATTGCGGACGGAACAGTTATCTTTAATAATTACAGAGTTTCTAATGTTGCCGAACCTAAAGAAGGTACCGACGCGTGCACTGTAAAATTATGTGAAGGAAAGAACACCGGGATACGGATAAGGATAAATGGTTATTTGGACGTAAACGATTAAGTCAAGTAGCGTCTCCGCTGTATGACGGAGATGCTGTTAATAGAGGATACCTTAAAGTGAACACTCCGATACTCGACGGTGACACGTGGAATTGTAGGAATAAAAGATTGAAACTTGTGGGCGACCCTGTCGACATGAGTGACGCTGTGTCTGTTAATTATCTGGTGAGAGTGGTGAGCGAAGTCTTTTTACGGTATGTACAAACTACTGGCTCCGACGCTAGACGCTATACACCTAACCGATAAAGACGAGTGGATTAGGTTTAAACATTGTCGACCCATACTTTAAAGACCCAGTAAGCAGGGTGAGATCGAAACCGTGATGGTTTTATTTATATGTGAGTTGCTGACATTTTTACCGATGACAAATTTGTTGTAGAATTTAACGAATGCACTCTCAGAGGCACTATGTTGGGTATGACCAGTAGCGTGTTGCCAGGAGTCCCTGATGGAATTAGAGGAGGTTTCAGATATATAAATGGCCGTCTGTACTTTATAACAGACAGTCACGTTCTGGAGTACGACGAGTTTACAGGAGTGGTTACAAGATCCGAGGCGGATATCTTTGACGTACTGCAGATCACATGTGTTAGGGAGACCCTGCTCAGGCAACTCTATAACGTATTACGGTATATAAGGGAATAAAAATGGGAAAGCACAAAGTAAAGCGAAACAGATTGAAACGAACCGTCAAGCGAGGAAGAGGTCTGGTTTCGAGCGCTTTGCAAAACGCCGGATCGGTCGCTGGAAATCTTTTGAACCGTGCAATTGACGCTCTACCTGTCGAACTCCATTTACCTGGTGGTACCGATACTGTGGTCCAGGTACGAAATTAGGGGTGAGATTGGCAAGGGGTGATAAGGGTATAAATCCCTTGGACGAATATTGTAAAAATTCACGATATAGCGTACTCAAAATACAGGGATTCCGAACACCGAAGCGAAGCCGACAAAGAATTAGCCAAAAGAGCCTGGGAAAGAGTCAAATCGGCAGACGCAAGTATTGGGGAAAGAGCCGCAGCCTTAGCTGTAACAGGAGCCATGAAGACCAAAACAGCCCTCGGTGGGAGGGAAGAGGGCGGAAGAGCAAGCGAGGGAAGCCCAAACGTAAAGGTCAGGGTATGTACCTCAAGCCGTATCCAAAGAGAGGCGGTGGGGTAAGAAAGAAGAGGAGGTGTTGCAATAAAAAAAAAACGTCGATACCAATAAAGCCGTTATCAAATTACGAGCTAGTACACTACGCGAAACTACTTAATATTCCGAATTTCCGTGGAGTCTATATGAGAGACGCTCTACCCAAACGCCCGCGATCGTATGAATCGGCCATAATTAATCTGGATAACTCGACCGGTGAAGGTACACATTGGGTGTGTTACAGGAAGATAGGTGACAGGGTATACTACTTTGACAGTTTTGGTAACTTAAGACCACCAATAGAGCTTATATCATACCTAGGACCAGACGTTAACGTACGGTAATAATTACGAGAGAAGACAGAGTGAGGGCTCAGTAGTCTGCGGACACTTGTGTTTAAAGTTTCTCAGCAGTAATGTTTTTCACTTAGCGGTCCTGCTCCACAGGTATCATGCGAGGTATTTCCTCCAATGGACGTGAGCGATGGTGATTACGAAATTGGTCTAGTTGACCTCTCCACATACTATACGATTCCAAATATTGAAACGGGAATAAAACGATATGTTTTATTACGGTGACAATAAACAAATCAAGATAGCAGAGGGGTCGTACGAAATTGAAAATATCGAAGAATACATCAAATCCCATTTAGGCGCGGATGTGACATTTAGTCTGAAAGGAAACAATAATACGCTAAAATCCGAAATCACTTGTAATAAAATCATACACTTTGACAGAGAACAGAACAATCGCTCCCCTACTAGGGTTCAGTAAAAAACCACTTGAGCCAGGCAGGGTAACACACATCCGATGTCCCCATAAACATAATGAATGTAAATACTATACGCGTTGAATGCAATATCGCACGAGGATCCTTTCAAAACGGTGTAGAGGGACACGTGCTGCATGAGTTCTATCCTGAAGTGGCCCCAGGCTATAAAATAGTTGAGAAACCCGCCAATGTAATCTATTTACCGGTGAAACGTTCGTAGAGTGAACAACATTTCCGTAACACTCAAGGACCAGGACGGCAGATTGATTAATTTCCGTAACGAGATAGTCTCACTACGCTTGCATATAAGAAAACAATAATGGGTCTAGTAATTTAGAGAGTTGCCGAGTCACACACTGGTCAGTAATCACCGAAAGGTGGCAGCGTTAACATCAAAGAACATAAAGTTTCTCTAAAGTCTCTCTAGGCTTTAAGTATGGCGCTTCTATCGATAGAGTCCGGAGCAATGTACGATGAAGTCCGTAACGGGGTGGGAATTTTCATACCCATAAACCGTACGCCTCGTCTACGTTTAAGAATAACGATGAAATCAGAATACCGATTAGTCAGCAAGACCATAATCACAGCACCGTTCGAAAGCTTCATACATGTTAAAGGGACGCTGCAGGCTAAAAAAGCTGACGGCAAGTGCTTGCAATGTAAATCTAGTGAACAACTCGATGGCACATTTATTTGATGAGATTCGTTACGAGTTGAACGGTCAAGTAATCGATAAAACACGCAGTGTCGGCATAAACTACGACGATCAAAGGACTGGTATCTTTTAAGGAAAATGAAAAAATGAGTCTGGCTAACGGAGGGTGGCTCGGGGCGAATAATTCCGCAGACCGCTGTTAAAGAGTTCAATTACGCCGTTCCCGTTAGGACATTGATGGGATTTTTCGAAGATTACAAAAAGGTAGTGGTTAACAGTAAACAAGAGTTGGTTCTT
The DNA here is from genome assembly GCF_021130785.1 of Homalodisca vitripennis. NCBI lineage: Eukaryota > Metazoa > Arthropoda > Insecta > Hemiptera > Cicadellidae > Homalodisca > Homalodisca vitripennis. The sequence goes on along the minus strand of NW_025781418.1, from coordinate 13,574 downwards.
CTGAGAGCCGCCTCTGATAACAATGCTGTAATTTCAGCTGACGCTTGCTACTGTTGATCTTGATATAACTGACTTGTACTGGAGGGTTCCTTACATTACAATATCAGACAGCCACAGGTTTAAAGCTGTTGCGTATGGTCGAGAAAGATACACTGATTCACCTTCCGTTTCGATCATGGGAAATTCACGAGTACCCCAGTTTGCCGTTGACAACACGTCATAGTTGGACAATAAAAACGAGTACCCAAATTGAAAAAACCTCGTTACGTGATTTTTAGGTTTCCAGACTGGAAGGAAGAACAATTTGAAAAAAGACGCTTCCAGCTTTGATCACTGCGATCTACTCAATATCAAACTGTTTCTGAATTCACAGTACTTCCCGTACGATAACATCCATGGTGACCTTCGCATTTTCTACGACATGTTTACCAGATTCCAGAGCTCATACTACCAGATACAAGGTGCCCCTACAGTTGATTTCAACACGTTTAAAAGTAACGTACTCTCTATGTTATTGACTGCTCCAAGCAGAATGATTCAATAAAAACTGGCCCCGTAGACGTGCGTCTGGAGTTTGAGACTAAAAACGCTATTGCTGCAAACACTGCGGCTTACTGCTTAGTACTATATGACTCACACCTGGCATACACTCTGCTCACGGGTAACGTTAAGCGGATGGTGTAGGAGCGGTGGTGGGGTAAACCCTTATAAATAGCTAAATTTTGTACATGTGTCTCATTCTGTGTCATGGAGAAGCTAAACAGTTTTCTAAACGAGCCTGACTCGGTCGAGGCGACTCGATACCTAACATTAAAGAACGAACTACTCTACAAGGTCGAGGGCATGCGAAGACTCTTTGCTCGCTTTAGACCTACAGTTAGAGTGCCCAGTGACTCTTATAGATACGGTCATTTTCAAGGAATGCGCGTGGGCACGGCCCGACGCTACGTCAGGTCCTGACACTTGTCAGTGTCACTATATGGATTCATACATTAGGGTTCGATTACGATTTTGGATCAGTTAGCTGAAATGAACGATCCGTTTCTTTCGAGATTACAGTTTCTACTTGAACCCTTCCGTGATACCGCAACACAGGGGCTGTATTGTTAGGGTGGGGGTAATTGTTAGGGTGGGGGTAATTGTTAGGGTGGGGTAATTGTATAAATTGAGCGACTCCTACACCGACGTACATTACCTACCCAGTGTTGAACGCTTTCGCAACGATGGCGCTATAACATTCTCAGTTATAAGGAAGACGAAGCAGAGGGGAAAATTATTGGGATACTTCGACTGTACTAATTGTACATCCTATACCGACTTTTTATGATGTTAAGGACTTTAACAAAATTGAGGTTTGTTTTGAGGTAGTCGATGAGCCCGAGGAATACGACACGGATGATGAGGATAATCCTATTAAACAGGCTCTAAATAGGTATAGAGAGGGTATAAAAGCCGGAGTGTACACTTCCTTGTGGAAGGACGGAGAAAATGAAAACATGTAAATACCTCGACTGTGCTAATTTCACACCTAATAGTGAGTTTTATGATGTGACGGGTTTTGACAGGATTAGGGTAGAATTTTGCAGAGAGGATGATGTGAAGCTGAAAGGGTATAAAAAAGGGTATTAAAGCGTATGTACACGCTTCCTTGTGGAAGGACGGAAAATTTAAAGCGTTTAAAACCATCAACTGTGCTAATTTAACATCCCATAGCGACGCCTGGGATGTGAGGGACTGTGACAAAATTCGTGTGTCTCTTTTTCGATAGATCCTTTCACATACGAATGGGAGGAGGAGGAGGTGGAGGGGGAAGAACCACCTGCTAAAAAATCTCATTGGTCGAAATAAGCGCGTCTCTGATTGGTCGAAATTCTCCTGTCTAAAAGTAAAATTTGAGAATTTACGTCAGACGTTTGAGATGGAGTCGCAGACTATGGACGTGGAAACCCACGCGGATTCCAAAACGTAAAGAGCGTATCAATGCGTTAACCGGGGTTTTTCTTAGATCTGTCTACTTTTTGGATAGTGATCTTTCAAAATGCGTAATTGTAGGGTTTGTTAAGAATCGGGGTGACTCTCTCGGGGTTCTCTTTAAGGGGTAAAAAGGGATGCGTTTATTGGTCACACGATGTGTTCAATCAAATCACTCCTCATTTCAATTCCATAACCCTGGCTCTGGAGAATAAAACCAAATTTTATATTAAATCGGACACGGAGGAGGATATCAAGGTCACAAATGTTTTCGGTCGTATGCACGTGGTTTTCTCTTTGACGGGGAGCATACTTTAACGCTTAACGAGGCCGAATGGACTCAGTTTACAAACAGCCTTCCTCTGATGTACATTGCTCTCAGAGACAATTTTATTATCGAAGAGTCTGTACGGTTTACCATTCACGCACTAGCATCAGGGTTGGTAGAGGAGGACGTATTTGCAAAAGCAGATAGTCAGGGACTCCTCTGCTCCACAGCTCATAAATTTAGCTCTTGAAGTGGCCTTGTAACAAACGTTGGCCCAATGGATGTGGCAGTAGTTGAATTTCACGCATTTCAAGGCAATAAAAGACCCTTTATTCTTAAAAGAGCTCGCGATCGTGGGAAACTCTTTTCAATGTCAAATTATATTTAAACCACCTTTTCCTAGAGAACGGTTGAGCGCCAAAAATCGTACAACAGCTCGCTGGCTTGAAGATAACTACCATAAGATTTCTTGGGAGGAGGGTGATTATCCCTACAGAGCTAATGTAGCTTCGCACTCTATGCAAACCCTTTGCCGTGATTTTACACGCGCGGTTGGAGAAGGCAGAGTTCTTGAGAAAAGTTTCACGGTGATGTCCGTGAACTGGACGATATAGTGGTGCGAGGAGGCCGGCAATCCGTGTAGCTGTAAAACAACACACAGGTTTGCTTGCTCGTTGCCACAACATACGTCAACCGAGGATCCCAATGTGAAATGCGCAATGATTGCAGCAAAGTGCCGTTTCGAGATCCTTAACAAACAGCTGCACACAATACCAACGCTTATTAGTATCGGCGAGTGATTAGTAAAGGGGCGGAGGGGTTCGGCATTTAGTTGAGAATCCCGACGTGTTGGCTTGAAAGGACTCGCCGACGGGTCACATTGAAAGGCTTCACCGAGTAAAGTGACTTTTGACTGTAGGTTAGATACGAAAAATTCTAGAGCGGGGTGAATGATTGGTAAGCTCCTAAGGCTGGCGTAAAACCTGTAAGTCCTGGGGCTCTTTACTGCTCTTACGGCCAGGCCTAAACTCCGTAAGACCGGAGCAGTTGTGTGTGTGTGTGTGTGTGACAGATACCTCTATGGCAGGCCTAAACTCCGTAAGTCCAGGGGTATGTACCTCGCTCTAGATGCTGTAAAAAATAAAAAAATTTTAAAAAATGTAAAATTCTCCGGTAAGTTTTTGAGTCACATTGAAAGGCTTCACCGAGTAAAGTTGGCTATTGAAACTTACAGGAGACAAAAATATGTTGAGGAGCGATACATTGTAATGGAGTGAATCGCTATCGTGTACAGCGGTGGTTTGGGGCTGTACACAAATACTGGTCACATTGAAAGGCTTCACCGAGTAAAGTGATTAGTAAAGTGAAAGAGTGAGAATAGGCCTACTGGGGAAACTCACTATAATCAAAAAACGCACTGGGACCCCCTACGGCCTAGCCATTCTGGCTTACCGTGGTGTGGAAAACGTGGGTCACAAATTGCACCGGCAATGTGCGAGTCTCGGTGGGGGAGAGGCGTCCGCGTATAAAAGCGCGGTGCATCGGCTGCAGCTGCACTTGCTGTGATAGCTTTGCTATGTCTGTGGCAACTAGTTTTTAAAAAACCGTTTTCGCCATGTTGCTGTTGGTGGTGGCTGGCAACGATCTCGAGGTAATTATTGTTTTGATTATTTATTGTTCTATTCGAGTTGTCCCTCAACACTGTTTCTAACTTGTAAAGTGTTTTTTAGGAACAACCATCCACTTCAAACGGTTTTGCGTAGGAGTCAACCGATCCCTGTGCCGGGGCTATCCGGGATCGATACTTTACTACGGATAGCGGGTCTATAGTCCATCTGAATATGGTTAGCTCACATTTTCAATACTCTAATTTTTACTCCTTAGGTGGTTGTGGCAGCTTTTCTAACTTTATTTTTCTCTTTTTTCAGAATAATGGTGATGATCGGGCTACACTTCCTGTCCTTCAGCGTGAGGTGACCAGGGTCAGTACACTATTGTTACCGTTGTATTGTACTAATTACGCATTACTGCAGTCCCTATAATCGAACTCTATTTTCAGAACGAGTACGAGGCTCAGATCCAGAGGATGTTCAGGTCTGGGCAATGGGTGACCACTCGACGCGGCCGACTGCATGTCATAAGCGCCGGTATTGAAGAGGTGATTACCGTTATCCTATTTTCCATTCGTGCAGTATTTATCCCGCAACCGGTGGCGGGACCCGCCATGTATTAATTCACTTGTGCTTTAGGATGAGTCTCACCATCGACTCTCGGTGGGACCGGTGATGCTAACCCAAACATCACTCTCCCCTCTGACATCTCTGAGGAGAGTCTAATCGCTGCTGCCGATAGGGGCTATAGCCGAGGCGTCGACTTTTCCCGACGAGGCGACTCAAAGGGTAGTGATGGAGGAATCTAATTCCAGCTCAGATGAGGCGATTTCGGTTTAGTATATAGGGCATTCATATTATATTGCAGGTTTCGCTCTGTTTACAGAATCAAAAAAAAATGGATATTTCTTGTGTTGACAGTTGAGTACTTCTTGGGACTTCCGACCGCAACCCCTCGACCCGGAGACAGTCCTCTGAGGATCTCTCTCAGTTCTATCGGAGGTTGAATCAGTCTACTCCACCAACAGTCTCGCCCATCAGTAGTGGCTCCTTCCACTCTGGTTTCTCCCCCGACCCCACCTCACAGGAGTCCCTCATATCCATGGAAGTGTGGGCTGCCGGCTCGCCACCCCTCCTCTCACCATCTGCAGTACGTTTAATTTCCCTACATTATCCATGCCACTACGTAGTGTTTCATCTGTTTAATTCGTTACCTATGTTAACAGGACATAGATCCCCCAATGGGAGGCAATGAGGGCGGTGTCAAGGTCCCTGAGTATAGTCGCTCAGGTGCAGGGCATCAGTGAGGGCCCCGTCTACGACACCGAACGGTGGATGGTGCGGAGACCCGAGGAGGAGGAGTTCCGTGCCGCCGCTCCAGCCGCTTGGGAGGAAACCCGCGAACGGTGGATGGTGCGGAACCCCGAGGAGGAGTTCCGTGCCGCCGCTCCAGCCGCTTGGGAGGAAATCCGCAGCATCCTCGCGGATTTCCTATACGAGACGGCTACCCGCATGGAGGAGGACTCCCGACGTAGAAACACCGCTGTGCCGTCCAACGGATCAAACCCCTGCCACTCAACCCCGCGAAGTGTCCTGCCCCGTTTGCTTTGCGAATCTACCAACAATCGCTCTTCGACTGTGTGGGCATACACTCTGCCGTCCATGCTCCAACAGAGTGGGGGATAGATGCCCCACGTGCCGTGAGCTGATTGTGGGAAGATTCACAATATTATCTCCCCAGGTAGATCTCTCTCTACCTCTATCTTAATTATTCAATTGGCTTCACATTCAAAATTTATATTCCAAATTCCAAAGGGACGGGACATTATCCAGTCGTAGGATGTCTACCAGTTCTCTGGACCGATTCTTATACTGGATAATGTTTAACCTGGGTACTATACGTAGTGCGGATGTTTCCGAAACCACATCCAGGGCCCACATCAACTCACCGCATCACACAATAAGGTACGATTCGTCTTTATTTCTCTCTGTTTAGTTTACCTTCCCGCCAATTTCACAATTGAGGTTATGTTCCCCTGTTCCCGCCAATTTCACAATTGAGGTTATGTTCCCCTGTTCCCCGCCAATTTCACAATTGAGGTTATGTTCTACTGTTCCCGCCAACTGGGCGCAGCCATCTAAGAAAGTGAGGTTAGGTTACCCTGTTTCCCGCCAATTCATCATGGGCGCAGCCATATTGAATACGCGGGAAACCAAGAAAGTGAGGTTAGGTTCCCCTGTTCCCGCCAATTTTTCCCGCCCTCGCCGCCATATTGGAATTCCCTCCGTCCCTCGTTTCTCCCTCACCGGACCCAACAAATCACACCGATTTTACCGAAAAAACACCGATTTTCACACCCAAAATCACCGATTTTACAGAAAAAACACAGGTTTTGACACCCCAAATCACCCCAAAAACACTAGGATAAGAGTGTGAGCAGGGAATTTCTCCCGCACATGAGGGGATTTCTCCCTCCCATAAGAGCCCATGTTACGGCCCGAGGGGGGCGAGGTCTACTGTGGGTCCTTAATATATTGTAATTTTTTTCATAAATTCTTTCTATATTGCAATTTTACGTAGCTTTTTGGGTAAAATAATCTATGGTAAAGATGCATTTTTTTTATTATATTTTTAGTGCGCATCCTTTTACCGGATTGCTTATCAACCAGGAAATGCATAGATTCTTTTGAACATGTTGATCACATGGTCAAATTAATTTTTTCTTCTCCATAGATATACACAATCAGACAAGAAGAAAATCTACACATCTCTATTCTATCCTTTACTTTTACTAACAACTAACGTCTTACCAAAATGTAGGGAAATCTGTAGGAAGTCATATTGTACAAAAACCAAAAAATACTTTTGTGCTATTTTGTGTAAATTTATGTTGTAATATATGTTGTGTTTATGATTTGATTTAGTTTATGTTGAACGGATAGGTTTATCCTGTCTTAAACTATTCAGACGAGTTGCGAATATAAACATGATAAATGCATTAATCGTATGAAATACAATGATCGTTATTACTCGTAGCATCGTATGCTGCTCGTATGTGTGTTGTGTGTGAATTTTGCAAATTTAATGTGATCAAACGAACATTAAGTTGCAATATCTATGTTTTTCTAAATAATTAAATGTTATTTATTGCTAGATATATATACACCGTCTACATTCTACGTGAATTTTGTGCAAGCGAATATATGAGTTAGGTGTTGATTGTAAATGGGAATATTTAAAAATACCTTTCCTTGTCATTTCACTATTATACTTTAATGTATGTTTTCCTTGTTAGGGATACCTTTGTTATTTGTGTGCTTATTTATATATTCGTGTATCCGACCCTTTTAATCGTAAAGTGGATCTATTTTTTTTATATAACGGAACTATTTTTGGATATCGCATAAGCAAATTATGATCCAGCCGGACGACCATCCCCAAAATTTTTCGCCGTATATTACGCACCTTAGCTTTGCGGGGGGAACATGGGCAATGTCACACACTAATTTAAAATATACTACCTCATTACAAAATATACTACAATACTTCGCCACACGACACGTGAAAATCCTATCATATTCCAATTAATTCCTAATTTAAGAATATATTGAAATATTTGTAAATACGCGCATGTGTATTTCGAGCACTTTCCGTATAAATTAATCCTTACCAAACTCTCCACCCTGACAATGGCCATTGGATAACTGAAAGTTATACATACCATGTGAAGAAAAACAGTGTTGTCACCGCAATTGCAAATGAAGTCATCGCATCAAGAACGGCAACATCTAAAGAAGAGACGTACCCACAGTTGTAACCACAAAAACACATTATCTCAAAAAACTCTCGTCTCTGCAAGAAGACACTATCTTCACTAGAAGTATCGCTAAAACCTACAGGACTGTATACGCACATCGACTGCAAGCAGAACAAAGACAACCTATAAGGTCGCCAAAAACCAGGCGCGTAAACCACTCTCTCCGCACGGAATCCACATGTAATTTTATTTTCAGGATGACCAGAATTTAATCCTAATCCCTCACATACACTACACATCACATAACAAACTTTTCTGATTGTATCGAACTCTTTCCTGTTCGGGGGGTGGGTGTGTGACATTTTTCCCGTTGTTTTAGAATATTTACAAAATATTAACGGTAGGTGCGATCGCCTATTCGGTCATTACTTGAAGGGTGACTAGTACAAGAGTAGACCAACAGTTGGATTTTGTTCCATCATTATTATCAATATGTAATTGGGTCCTCCTGTCGTCACCCGCTCTTCGATTGGTGGAGAGCACCCAAAATTTTTGGATATTCCAAATTGAAAATTTTTATTAGCTATTTGTTTCTTCCTTCCCACTTCCTCTCCCTTTTTTTTTTCCTTTAGGGGGGGAGATTGTGGTGACTGCCCACCACATTTATCAGACCGCCGAATCAACGACTAGAACCGGTCTGACTGATAAGCCGCGTGCGGATGGAGGAACCGGTAGTCTGATAACGGGGAGTCGAGATTGAGTCAGGGACCAGTGAGGACGTCTGATCGGCGAGTGGCGGTGACGGAAATATTACCTGTCGCAAGTCTTATTTTTATTGTTTATTTTTAGAATTGTATTACACTATGGATTGATTTAATAATCAGGGGGGGGTAGGTGCCGGAAAATTATAGGGTGGTAACAAATTGTAAATTGTTTGTATGTCGGGGCGGGTTTGGTCGTGATTGTAGGTCGGCGTGGTATTGGTGTCGGTATGTGTAAATTGGTGTCGGTAAGTGTAAATTATCTTTGGCGTTATTAAAATTTTTTTTTACCATTCACTTTTACTGTTTGGTGCTTAAAATTATAACTTAAAATTTCTTATCAAAGCTGGCAGGAGAATATAGTGTAATTAGGATTATGGTCGCCCCACGGTCTTCATCGTGCAGGCGGGTACAAGCCTAGTCCTGCACGGTGACACGTTGCTTCCAAGAAATCCATCCTAATCGTCCTCAAAGAACCTCTAAATATTAAAATGTGAAATCATTTACGAAGCTAAATATCTTGTGTCTTTCTATTGCAAACTTTGTTATTCAAATAAATACGTTTATAAATAGTTTAAAACATTTATAGCTAATGTATCACTTACGTATGTAGAATTATGCATTGAATTTTTAAACATCTAAGCCAAGTAATGCAGGGTGTAACACGGAAGATAAATTAACAGCTTCTGCGTCAGTTCTTTCAAACTGAGGCAAGAACCTTGCATTGTAATTACTAAATAGTTTTGTAACTTTGGGAAGATGATACATTATTCTGATAACTTTAACAAAAGTTGTTTTCTGGAATGCCCCTTTTAGCCACGTTTTCTCTCGCATACGAAACATATTCGCAGACATATACTTTAATTACCGAAATATAGTTTATATTAATATTGCGTATTGGTTTTGGGCATCAGTCTATAAAATAAAAGATAAAAAAATGCTTTTGACACTATTGCAAGTATTAGTCAGAAATCCTTGACAATGAATTCGCTTAGTAAAGGAAAATCATTGACATAGGTATTTCTTAATTAAATTTCGAAGAGAAAACGGTAAAATTTTTTGCGGAAGAGAATATACACCTATATATATTCTGAGCAGTTGTGGGTACTGTAGTTTCACGTTGCAGTCCTAAGACCGCCTTCAGTGCAATTTTACTACATTACAAACTTAATTTAAAGGCTTGAGTTAATAGAGCTAAACTCAACATACACAGCCCTTCCCATCACATATGCGTTATGGAAGAATAGGTGGGTTCGCCGTGCTTTTGGATCGTGGTCAGTCAACATCGTAGTGCACTCAGTTGTGTACCTGATGAGATTATGAGGATAGAGGATGCGTTATGAAAGTAATGAGCATATTCAGGAAAAAAAACTGATTTATTCATCCAAATGGTAAAAATAGACAAAATTACTTCAATATAGCCTCCTCCTGCAATACACCTGCGTAGACAATTCTGTACGCTTGGAAATGCACCCTGGAACTCCTCGACTGGAGTGCCCTCTCAGTGAGCATTATAACTTCAGCTTGGATGTTCTTAACCGACTTCCATTCCTTTCCTCTCAGCTCTCTCTTCAGTCATGGGTACAAATATATCACAAGGAGCTATGTCAGGGTTGTAAGAAGTTTGGGGCACCACGGGATTCTTGTATTATTAGAATCTTAGTAGGCATTCTAAATAATGTAATTTTGCTTGGCCCCATTATTATCTCTTGTACTGTGAAAGAGAGCTCTTGCATGAATTTCAGTAAGTAATAGATTGAGTCAAAACTTCTAGAACACATTCTGTCACAATCTTTTGGCACTAAGTATTTAATTATTGAATTATACCAATAAAACAAAAAAAAATTTACTGTTAAATAAAAAGCATTGACTAATTTCAACTCATTAGGAATATCTTTCTTACTAGAAATACTATAATAATATATCTGGAAAACACGAGTAAGAAAATGTTTCTCATTAAACAATTATATATATATTTTTTATAAAACTACGTGAAAACTTCCAACATATGTTGGTGTCCGATTGGTATCAAATAATGTATGAAAACTGATTCTCTCCCTGTATTCCCTGGGTACTAAGAGGATTATACATAACACCAAACACAAATTAGTAGCTTTTACACAAAACAAACAATGTAGTGTATTAACTATATTTAATTAGTAATTCTTAGCACTACATATGAAATATTCTGGTGTTTTGTGCTGTAAAATAATTACTCACTAAAACTAGAGTGGAAACTGCTTTGGGTAAACGAGAAGTAGTGAGTAAATCTCAAATCAAATAAAATCAAATCACGTTTAATTTCCACACAACAAAAGAAATGAAATACAAAATAAATCTTTACATTGAAATGATAACAAATGTAGCATTTGTATATTATCTAGTTCATATATAACATACAAAAAGTATTCCAGTAATACAATTCAAAACTAAAATTAACTAAACAAATTAACGTCTAATTAATATAAAAAAGACTTATGTTACATAAATAAATCAATATAATGAATAAAGAGATGAAATATTATATATATATATATTATATATATACATATACATGTATATACACATACATATACATACATATCCACATACATACACGCATGCCTAGTAAAAACAGCATTAAATTTGCTACATAATTTCTGGATAAATTCAAATAATGGGAAAAGAGCCTACATGGGCCTTAAATGGTCTGTGCGTTGACTCGAGTTGAAATTGTTACGAATTCGAAAATTTATCTCGAGCAGAGTGTAGATTAATTTAAATAAAATTTGAGAATTGAAAGATGACATTTAAAGCAGAATAAACGACGGATATGACCTCGAATTCCGATAATCAGCAATAAAAAAAATATCGAGTGAACGGAAATTAGAAAAAAATAGGCTAATTACTTAAGTGAATGGGATTTTAATATCTATAGTTTGAAGAGGAGAGGAGAGGAGGACAGTGCCGTCAGTCAGTTGTCAGACAGTCTAGGTCCGTCTGTAGTCAACAGAGATAAGTAACTGGGCCCTCTCACTGCTTATGAGAATCAAGAACTCCTTGCCATGTTTTCTTACAAACCTCAAGAGAGGGAGAGTCAAACAGCTGGAAATTTCTAAAACTATTAGAATAATTTCGATATAGAATGTGTGCTAGATAAAAACTGTTTTGTTGTCGCAAATGATTTGTGTTGGTGAATAGTGTTAATTCCGAGTATATTTGCATATCTTGTGTTATAAAAATGTGGGATTGTAGAAAAATTGAGCCGAAATGTTTGTAAATATGAATAAAATAAGACTTTAATAAAAAAATTTTTTAATTGGCAAAATTCCTGTTTCTTGAAACAATAAATCAGAGGGATATCGTCTACACTTCGCAAAACCGGGTTTCAGAATAGATTTATGAACTATATCTAAACTTTTAATATGTGAAGGAAAGACCCCCCCCCCCCAAGCTAGAATGCCATAAGGAAAAAAGGGATTGCACATAAGCAAAAATAAACGATTTTGGTTTCATCAAAAACTCAAAATGCTATTTAACTGCCTAAAATCAAATATATACTTTCTTGCTTTATTTTTTAAGAAATTAATATGATCTATCCATTTTCATTCGAGAATCAAACAACACACCCAAATATTTTGTATGACGACACTTTCTCGATTTTATTACATCCACAGGCATTGTTATAGTGATTATTACAATTATGAATAATTAAATCGTGTAAGTTGTAATCTGAATTTGATGTAAGAGAAAGGGGCATAAATTTAGTTTTTGAGACGTTAAGTGATGACATATTTTGGTCCATCCATTTTTTAATTGTCCATGAGGTCCATTTAAAGATTTATTTTGAACATCCTGCCAAAATTTACCTTTGATAAATAATCAGCGTGTCGTCAGCAAAAATAAATAGTTTACCATGAATCTGCAGTTTTGAAATGTTGTTGTGTATCAAAAAATAATATAGGGCCCAGAGTGCTTCCTTGAACTACACCATAATCCACAGGAAGCTCATCACCATTCACACCGCAGACCTGCCGTCTGTCTCCCTAAACCATGCGAGAGCATTACCCGTTACACCTATAGCTGATAATTTGTAAATTAATTTGTTTCTATCTACACTATCAAATGCTTTTCTTTAGGTCAAGGAAAATTAAAAAGCTCCTCATACCATCTGACAAAGTATGATAAATTTCTTTGTTTACATAAAAGAGAACATCTGAAATGTTTTTATCAGCCCTAAAACCCGTATTGACACTCCGCTAAAATATGGTTGTGTTGGAAGGTAATTTTACAAACTGCTCTTTGACGATTCTCTCCAGCACATTAGAGAACACACTTAAACAAAGAAATGGGACGATAGTTCCATGATAGTTCTATGATTAATATTGAATTAAAGTTACTCATCCTTGTAAGTTCCTGGTCCTGATCCTGCTTTTGGCCATCGCATCGTGTTCCTGGTGCTAATTCAGCGACGAAACTGTGAATTAAGTGAAGTTTGAAAAATGCAGTGACATAACACATTATAATTATTAAAAACATTAAATTGTAAATTCTGTGTTGTTTCCATGGATATAAAAATTTTATTTTATGTAAACTGCTGCTTACGTTTTCACCTGTCCCCATATACAGGTATTGCTGACGTCACGACTATACGACTAACACTAAACGGAACGCTTGTTATAGGATTACACAAAGACGTATATTTTAATGTAACAAAACTTGTGAGTAAAACATAAATATAAAGGTTGTAATGAGATAGTTCCACGTCTAAATTTATGATGTTTTGTGTAAAACTATTAGTATTTAAATGAAAAATCCAGGACACAAACTGTTATAACTACTGCTAATAAGTCTAAATTATTGCAGTTTTATATTTAATAAATTAATATGACAAAATACAATAATTACAATGCGTAAATGATATATTTATGTTTATATTTATAAACCCGAATTTTTTTATTTTTTTAATACTCACGCTATACATATTGGACATATTTTTCAAATAAATGTTTATTGGTTATTACTTAGATACAAAAAAGGTTGGGTATTTTTATTTTAAGGATTTCATAAAAATTTTCATAAAACTAACTTCAAAATTTAAAAAAGGAAAACTGAAGTATTTAACCTGTAACAAAACGAAAAGTTATACCAGAATTTTTAATTCCCATTAATAAATAGCAATATGTCGTAGTAAAGTGAATATAGTAAGAAGACGAAAAAAAATACT
>NW_025781417.1:0-64450 GCF_021130785.1 Homalodisca vitripennis | reverse complement strand
ATTAAATTTATTTTTTAATTACTTCAACCATACTGATGTATATTGAATATGATAGTGAAGGCAATCAATGCGAAAGTGTAGTGAATAATGACAGAAGAAAGAAGAAATTATTTGACAGGACATCGGGACGTAAAGAAACAATTGAGTTTATTACTAATGAATTGGGAAATTATTGCTGCTGTAAATGGTTGAAATGTTTTGAAAGAATAAAACAGCCTTATTGAAAGTCAATTGTTAGTAAATTCAATGGTTTGAAAAGTATAAATAAGCAATCCTTATACTTAAAAGCTTTGATTAGTGTTTGCGAAAATTAACATAGTCCTAAAATACCGGAAAATAACGCAGCGTTCTAGGAGAAATCACACACGTACAAAGTCAGAAAAAGCTGATGATAGTTAATATATGAAGAGATACCAGTTTGCTATAAAGAATTTATATCCTTGCATGGCGTAACCACAAAAGAGTACAGATTATACAAAAAATTTAAAAGTATGGGTAAGGCCTCGACCGATTTAATAGGTCATAAAAGCACTGTAGAATGACAGAAGAAAAAACACAAATCGTGATGGTTCATATTGGATCATTTAAAGGGAGATTGAGTCAGTAAAGCCTAAATAAATTTAAAACAATACATACCAGAACAAATTAACATAATCAGAAATGTATTAGTAGTGTAAGGAGCTTCATGGCAGATCACATCTAATGTCCTTCGAGGTTTTTAGGAAAATTTGTGATACTAAGTTTAACATAAGTTTCAGTTACCCCCGGAGTGAAATTTTCAGTACATGCGCCAAAAAATGAAACAGCTTAATTTAAAATTAAATTATGTTAAAATGATTTACGAGAAAAGTGTGAAAATTATGAAGGATATACGTAAAACAAAAAGAATGCGACAATGAGTTATACCTGAGAAAATCTAGTATGTTTTGAACACAAAAATAAAAGCTAGGGTGAATACTATGAAGAAGCATGCCACGGACACACCGATTAGAAAAATCCTAGCTTGCCTAACCTTACAGTAAACTATATATATACTTTTCATACTTTTTTTAAAGTTTTTACCTTTTGTCAAAAAAGTAAACGAAATAAATAATTTTATGGCATTAAATTATGCCAGCTGTTAGTTTCAGTAATTTCAAACAAATTTAATTTAAGTTACTCTCAATATTTATAATTACAAACATTACTAGATGCAATTTTTCCACTTATCATTTAACTTCTCACGATAGTTTGAACGGGTAAAATAATTCAACTTAGTGAAGTTCTGGTCGTGTTCGAATTACATCGTATCTTGGAATTGTGTAACATAACCATCAAAGGAAGAATTTGAAAGTAGTTGGAAATATATTTTTTTTCAGATGTTGATAAATTAACTATCTTAAACACCTTAACTCTATAGTGAATGATTTACCAAAATTATAATGGTAAAATATGATGAAATAAAATCTATAATACCATATGCAGGTTCCCTAGAGTATTAACTACATAATTATAAGACTCAAGTCTTATTTTCATCTCAAAATTCCATATTTAACAAATCATGTCTCATATCATGATCCTATGTTACAGTCTGGTGGTTGTTATAGCTCCTGGTGATCCTCCGCTGACCTCCATCCTCGCATTGACCTCCTTCGCGTCAACTATCATCGTCCAGATACTAGAGTGCATGTCACAAGAAATATAAATGAGAATGAAAACAAATATTTATATAATGCTTGCTCAATATGTGTTATCGGATTTGATATATAAAAAAAGGAGATCAGCTTCTCCAATTTAAAAAAGAAGAAAAATATATCACTGGTTTTAAAAAATTGGCACATTTTCTTAGGTGAATAGTTTCCTCTTTAATACATTCTAATTGAATTTTAAACTTTCCTTACAAGCTAGCAAATGCTAAGTCTCTCCCCAGTCTTGATTGGAATACATACAAATTTTAACTATCAAACTTGCATACAAGGAGTACGTTATTGTTGTAAGGGTTACAATGTACAAAGATTGTAGAATAATTTATTGGTACTAATTATATTTTACAAATTAAGTTGTTAGTGTGATATGTATTAATTTATCATAAACGTTGAAAAACGTTTTCGACATAATATCACATGAAATATTTTTTTTTAGTTTTATTAAACAAATAATTTAATAAAAATATTAAATTCCTACCACTAGTACTTAAAACATTTTTTTTTTATCAAACACGGAACATCATGAAATGCTTTCATTGTTAATGGCACCCAGAGGGATTGAGTTGCTCTGAAAGCATAGTTGTCTGGTGGCTTGTTGTGTTCTTGTACATCTCAAGCTCTGTCATCTCGTGTGACAGCCTCTACAATAGCATATAAAACACAAACTGTCACTGTTTCCAAGTTCTTAGCTCTTACTTTAATAACTCTGTAAAAGCTTCATTGTATTTGAATTACTACATAAAGGCACAAGTTTCTACTACTTCACAGGACTACTACTTATTAATAGTTTGTTTTGCATGGAATAGTACCAATATTAACAAATATTACGTTTGAACCGTATCTATTACATATTACATATTGTTGGGGATCAGTACCTGGACAATTTTATGTTAACTCCTTATATCATGCTTATACACCTAAAAATAGTTCAGTGAAACAAGAAAACAGTAACACTACGTTTCGAGATCTGCAATCTGATCTCTTCTTCAGGTAAAGAACTAACCTAATACATAATTACAAACTAGGTTAAAATAAACAAATCTTACTAAAGCGTTGTGGCACGCCTAAGTCAGGAATCACAACCTACATGTTGTTGTCAACTTCACTAACACTAGTGACTCCTGACTTAGGCGTGCCACAACGCTTTAGTAAGATTTGTTTATTTTAACCTAGTTTGTAATTATGTATTAGGTTATTTCTTTACCTGAAGAAGAGATCAGATTGAAGATCTCGAAACGTAGTGTTACTGTTTTCTTGTTTCACTGAACGATGGCAAATGTCCGGAAAAATCCTGTTTCCTTCACAATCCTTCCATCGTCAAAAATAACCTTTAAACAAAGAACACCTAAAACATTTCAATTGGAAAAATATGACTGATAGAAAAAGTTCCTTTACTTTAAAACGCAATCTCTTTATAATCCTAATATGGATTAACTGAACATAAATAAATCATTGTGTTGTTAGTATATTAATTTAATATAAAATAAACATATTTTATTTGATTAATTCATGATATTCATAACAAAATAGTTTTTCGAAAAAAATCAATAATTTAAAAGAAAAAGACAATTTTTTACAAAACACACATCATAAAATAGTTTTATTTTTATCAATGAATATTTTTCAAATTATTACCAATATTGAAGATCTCCTGTGTTACTTGTGGTTTCAATGGATTTTTTTCTGATATCGAATTTATATTAATGATGTTGATACATTTGGTACCATTAAAACGTTTAAGGGATCAAACGACTCGACAGAAAAACTAAATTCCATTTTAAACTAAGTATTACATTACTATAATAATATAATTTCTTTTTAATTAGTATTTTTACTTCTGTAATGAAATTGTATAAAATGAATGTTTAGGCCATATTTGTAAACTTATTTTCCAACTGTATTATATCTATTAAGGATAAGTTTGTGTTATTCATCAAATATGGCATTGAAAATTTCCTGATCGATTACCCTCCTTACAACATTACCATGGAATTTTTATAAAAAAAGTCTATTACTTACTTTTTTATAGCTAAATTTAAAAATAGACATGGATTTTTTCATGAAATTTACCACAGAAATCAATAAATTGTTTTAATGAAATTTATGTTGTGTAGTTATATTTAGAATAAGGTAAGACAGCCCCAGATAACATCATTAATTGTTATTTTGTAATAGTTATTTAGATTTTTAAGATTGGAAATATATTATTGTAATTGGGATAAATAAAATTACGATATTATATATTAAAATTATGTTTATAATTTTATATTGTTCTAATACAGAATGAAGTTTTAATAATAAATTTGTGTATACATTTAAAATAATTACATGTAGTTGGTGAAAATCAACTATGATGATTTCATTGTATGTATTCAATCCAGTTTTATTACAAGTTTCGTTTCAAATAAGTATTTCAAAATAAAGGAAACTTAAACTAGTATGTCATCCATATACTGAAAACAATTGCGTGAAAGATATGTTTTAAAACTCGAGTGCTTGTGTATATTTTACAAAAACAAAGTGGACGGTTATGTTTTTATACAGTATTAAAATAGTTCAAACTAATTTAAAACAAAAAATCAATATATTCAACTTACTTTGTGATTAGTCAGTTAGTATCACACATCCCACGTGACTCACACGCCCACATATAGTGGTGTTGTGGTAACACTGAGAATAGTCTCTGGTCAGAGCCTAATGATCTAACCACAAATCGAAACCACAATCCTCCCTTCCTTAGATGATACCGGCATCTTAAGTACACATCTTATATATTTTTGTATGTATATTGTTAATGACATATCAAATAAATATTCGTGTTGTTTATATATGTCATTTATATATATTCTGACGTACTTGAAAATAGGCCTTTTTAGCATTAAAATTTTTAAAAAGGTAAATTGTCTTTAAATGTCTTTATACAATTGTCGTCACCATAAATAGAATTGTAACGTGTAAAAATATGTTATAGTGTTGAAAATAACTGTATTTCAACTAAGTACACATAATTTAAGTTTTAATTATACTATTGTACATTACTATATTTTTTCAGTTTAGACAAAGCGAACTTTCAAAATAACTTTAGTGATTTTTGACAGAAAACTGTATCACATATTGTATTCTGTTAAAAATTTCTCTAAGTTACTTTATTTATTGAAAGATCAGATTAATGCTAATATTTCATGTAGTGACCAGCCTTTTTACTTCTCAACCTAATTGATTTTTTTATGAAACTTGGTTTTCAGATATATGAATCGTGCTGCTTTACTTTGCCGTAATAGTAAAGACAACAAAACAAAAAAGAACTTATCAATAACCTACCGACTGCCACACTGTCTAAGTATTCGGATCTTAGATAAAGACTAGAGTGATAGAATGCACGGGTTTAAATCTTTTACTTTAGTACTATTTATAAATACAATCGATTATAAAAGGTTTCGAATGTCCTCCTTATTCAGCTAAATAAGGCCCTTGCTCACGGCGCCTCAGCGGTAGCCATGAGGACGGAGAAATAGGGCTTAACGGAAGATCGGCTTATTCTACTGAAAAATGAGAACATATACGAGTATTGAACGTAGTAACATTTACGTACTTTTTTGCGTTTAGGTTTCACTCCAAAATGATACAGAAATTTCCTTGAGGGGATTGAAAACCTAACATAACAATAAAGTAATTCAGTACGAGTATATACATGGATCCATCACTTTCGTAAAATGATCCATTTCAGCAGTTAATTGGGGAGTCCCGTACACATTTGTGTTATTTTGAGTAAAATTATTTATAGTTTTAATTGTAAACCATTATTATGTAAATAAATCGTCCGTTTTTTTTTTCAAAACATTTACTGAAACATCAAACATAGAATATAAATAACAATATAAATTTATATTACAATATTATTTAAGAACAAATAATAAATACACAATATAAGAATAAATTAATCTTAATTTACGTATTTTGATACAATATTTAAAAAATTTTAACACTTAGTAATTTAATATAATTTAACAGCGTATATAATCACAAGAAATTTATTTTATTTTAGTAAACTAGCAATATAGTCTGATGTTAACTAGTGTAACATTATTCATTTACAAGGAATTTGGGAATAATAACATCAGGCAAATATTACAAAGTAATTCCTTCTCGAAATGTATTAATTCGTGATATGGGAAAAACTGAAACCTATACATTTCTATTCCTCATTTAGATCTTATTAAATCTTGCTAAAGAAAGCTGATGAATATAATGTTTATAATGGTGTTAAATGTACATACATTTTTTTATTCATAATGTTCAACCACAGCTTGGAAATAATATAGGAATATACGAAGGATATCGACTCAATCTTGACGCATTAAGTCTGAACATGGCAACAAGTATTTTATCTGTTACTAATTAAATAACATAATATTATGAGTGCTTACCTGCCATAATTTCCCAACCATTGATGAATGAAATTAAAAAATTAGATTTACTTTTCTGTTTATGCGCTAAGGATATAAATATTTTATATCTTTCTAAAATGTAATTTTGATGATGATGTTTTCACATCAAAGCCAGTCTAAGCGAAAACAAAAGAAAACAAACAGTCAAGTAGGGTCTGTTAAATTAGTTAAATTTTTGTCACATTTAATTAATGCTTATACTTATCTACTGCAACAATAACAAGAATCACGGACAGAATATATATGGACATCAATATCCATAATAACTTCTTAAGACAATTATTAATACGATTGTTAACTCTATTTAGATATATCTCACCTTTTTTATCTAAAAGAGTGACTAATTTCTTATTCTTTACTTAAAGGATATTAAACCCCTCTTTGCAGTACGCTGAAAGATTAGAGACAAGTATGCAACGTTGACGAAAGGAAGATAAAGGAGGTGAGGTGGGAGACCCTTCAGTGGATTATTTAAACTCTATCTTGTCTTTACAGGGAATTAATTAACTTGGGAAGCCGCAAGTGTTAGGAGCCGCATCATATCTTCGCTGTTGTGCAACTTGCATATTTATTATCCCTAATTACCCCTGACACTTCCTCATCTGTATACTTCCTAACTTTTCACTATTATGTACGGAAGAAGGTAGTCTTTACTTAAAATACATGTACCTTAATTACCTCTAAGCTTTGCTTTGTTTTAAAATTTTCCTTCATCAAACAATAATTTTCAAAATTGAATTGTGTAGTTATGAGAATGTTAGTATATTTAATATCCACCCTCCATATGTCACACGCAACTTATGAATCGTCTAATAAAGAAATATAAATAAAAAGTTTAAATGGGAATCAAACAATATACACATAAAGATTCCCAAACAGAAATACAATTTAAACTGAGTATAGTAACTTACTCTTGGGTGTCATTTTTTATCAACTTTTTCTTAGGAATCACTTATAGAAATAAGTTGAATTAAAACATAGTTGTAAGTGGCACTCCGCTTTTCGTGTATTATTTTTATGACTTCAGAATATTTATGAGTCCGTTTTTTTTTTACATTTATTTAACAATATTTCTTACAACTGTAGCACATGTTACTGTGATTTATGGTTACTAATTGTACGGTAGAAATAAAACAAATATCCATATTTAATATTACGTTTAGCAATATTTCGGTGAAGCAATTATTTAAATTTTCTTTTAATTAATTCTTCACATTACGTTGCTATATCATTTTGATAGTGTAAATCCTGTTTTGAAAGTGTAGATAAAATTAAACCATAACTATGAAGAGTTTTATTTTCATGTTTTACATGTTTGCTTTATAAAAGATTCCGGATATCCACCGTACTTACTATTTATAATATACGACAACTGCACATTGAAGGTATTTTAAAATTTTTTAATTATTTAAGCTATATTAGCTAAAGTACTAAAAGTAAAAATTTGCTACCTATTGCACCCGTCATTGATAAGCAGCCTAATATTACAGATATTTAATCCGTTACTTTACTTGTAACATTTTACGGGTGACACAACACCACCAACCAGTCCTGCAGTTAATGAAGGAAAGAAATCCACTTCATATAGTATCGCATTACTACACTGAAGCGTGCTTTTATCGACAGATATATAGAAATATATCCAAGATAAATATACTCAGCAGGTTCACATTTTACAGCCCACATTGGTCAAAACATTCTGTTATACAATTCGCAGGTGTTACTAGGGGATTGATTGTTAAACATTATTTGGTTAAATTGCAAACTTATTATTTTCTAATAAGAAGGTCATATTTGTTTTCACGGCATCACTTCTGGATACTTGCAACTTTAACACATGCAACACCTAAGACAATTAGTTTTTTAATATCCTTGAGAAAATGAGCAGCTTACACGTATTCTAATTGATGCTCACCATTTCAACAGATACGCTGATTGTCATTATGAAGTTTCCTTACTTTCACTAATTTCTAACTGCTTAGTTTAGTGACCTCTAAAAAAAAAATTATTAGAAGCCCTAACCTAACAAAAAATAATCTAAGAATTCGAAACATTAGGGTAACATTTCTATTATAATTAGGCAAATATCCTATTTTCCCGTATCTCCTACCATCAGACTTTGGGTGTGGACTAAGCCTTGACCAGAATGAGCAACTCAATTATATCTTCTGTCACTAGACCACACCCTAAGGAAGCGATCCTATTCGTCCTTCTCTAGCCAGATAGTTTTAATATTTTAATAAGCCTGTAAGGATTGTTGGAAAAACAGAGGGATCATAATGAGTCTGTAAACAAAATCACCGACTAATCACATAGACCAACTCCATAAAATGGGTATGTGATATCCTAAAATATCATATCATGGTGGTTATTTTTCTAAATTAATTATCCTGTAACTATTGTGTTGCCATTCTCGTAATTCTTAATACTAAGAAAGTATTGACTGTTTGTAATTTGATCTTGAGACTTTAGAATCAGTAGAGGCCTCCTTGGACCAATTCTTGTGGTTTCTATATACCAAATGTAAAGCATCCTTTCTACAATAGATTTTCACGAGAAGAGAAGAATATTTATAAAACTATCTTAAGAATGGCATATCGGTTACATAATAAAAATAATACGAAGATAATCTTGAATTTCCCTGGTACATATTTTACATTTCTAAAAATGGGAAATTCCAAATATAGTCAATTATTTTTTCGAGAGTGAAAACGTGTACACAAAAATATTATAAATACATGCTAAAACGTTTTTTACAGCTATAATACTCACAACATAGCAACATGGTCACATGGAAGTATGTCTGAAATCAGTGATATTATAATTAAAATTCCTTACATCTGAGAAAGTACTTTTTAGTTGCATCAAAGTCTAAACTTGCGGTCTCAATCAAAACTCTGAACGCATCCGGTTGTGAAATTTTACATTTAGATATATTTGAAAGTTTCTGAACGTATCAATAATTATCACAGTTTAATCTAACACTCAGATAGTTTATTTTCACATCGACAACCCTTAAATATACATAATTGTGTCAAAGAGGATTTTTTCTAAGATTATTACTCCGTCATCAATAATACAGGGAGATGTAATAGTCTGTTTAATATAATGATATAGTTGTTGACATAATGACGTTTTGGCTAGAGGTTTCGTTACAAATTTACAAAATCGCTTAAAAATTGTATTATTCACATATTTTCTCGTTGCCCACATGTTTACCGATAAGAATCAATAACGTAAAGATTTTTGTATAACAGCCAAAATCATGGAATGACATGCACAATCATAAAACTCAGTGTTCTTTAAATAAAAGAAAGCTTCATGATAGATTAATGTATATTGGTCTGCTCGTGTTTGAGATATCGCGTGGGCAAACAGAAATATAACAAGAGATATATGAATTTTTTCAACACCAGAAATGTTATATTTGGCTAAATCAACTAATAAACACTAGTGTTATAAAAGTAATAATACTCTATAATCACAATTTCCTCCTTTTCCTTTAGTTATTAAAATGTATGACTATTAAAAAAAATTATGGTTGCCTGTAAAGTCAGTTTTAGGGGCGAAGATTTTACGTGACAACGTCTTTTTCTCGGTAGAATATTTATTGATATGAATATTATTAAATTGCACAATAGGAACAAGGAATTGAATGAAAATAAGAATTGCACAAATTTTAACTATAGAAATATATTTTGTTTACTAAAACATTGTACATAATTTGAAATTAATTAAAATTTGTTATTGCAAATGGTAAAGTTGAATAAAACATTTACTAAAATTGGAATTTGAAATTCTTGCTAAACACAGTTAAATTCTAACTCCGCGCGTGGTGATTGGTCGGTTTAGTTCGTTTGTTTGGTCGCACTGTTATGACAGGTTAGAGGTTATAATTTGTTATTTTAAATGTTTGACTAGCAATACGCGCTGTTTCTTGTCAATCGACTGAATTACGATTGATTGCAGAGTGATTTAAACTAATAATTTACTTAACACTATCAACATTTGTCAATAGTATGACATAACCTATAAACTCAGTTTCTCAACTTTTGTGTCAATCTAACAATTAATCAATCAATCATAGTTTACGATAATGAAATATCAGTGTACAATTATTTACCTTTATTGTTGTAGTTGTTGTAAATGACGAATCTAAGCACTCCACATTTTCACGAATAAACATAGTTATCTGCTTTATCCCGTGCGGCGGACCCACGGTTATCTGCTTTATCCCGTGCGGATCCAGTGCGGCGGACCCACTGGACGGGCATCGTAACGTTACCGGGCGTTACACTTTTTCATGAGTGACTCCGAGCCGCAACCTAATTTAAGACGTTGTCACGTCAAAAATATAATGTACACTGTTGTTTCTGAAACTATGTAATATGTAAATTTTTTGTGACATAACGATCCATTTTATATAAACTCTAAAACAACAACCTAAAATATTACAATAATAAAATAAAATGCATTATTAGTAATATTAAAGTAGTATATCTATTTTTTATAATATATTTAGTTTTAAAGGTAAATTAAATTGCTCGTATTCTTAAAGTACTGAAAAATATGTCGTAAATTGATAGTTTTTATAATATTTTAATAATAATGTATTAGTTTTGATATATTATAAGTATAGTATAGACGTATAGAACTATAACTCGTATTTCATATAACACTTATTATGAATACTTATAAGCAAAAATAACAATATTTCAACAATTTGCTAAAAATTGTATCACTAGATCACATACGTGTTGTGTAAATATTGCCCCTTCCGCACAGTTAAAGAGAAACAAGTTCCACCCAGCGCTACGAGAGTGGAGGAGGGGAGGAGTATTATGAGAGCCTGTCAACAAAGGACAAGTGCTACCAACCCCTGGACAAAATTACCCTGCTTCATTTTGTAATTAGGTCAAACACTTTCTCCTAAGTACCTCTCAACTTAGACGACTCGTCCTCAGCGTAATTCGATTTAGCCCAGTCAATTTAGGTTTTTACCCGGAAATGCGAGGTATAAAGCTAATTTTTTGCACAGATGTCCGTTATGGTATACCAAATCACATCCTAAAAGTCCCCGCCCGTCCCCCGTGTGCGTCCCCCGTTTTAACGAAATAAATGGGGGAGGGGGGCGCGGCTTACTTAAACGCACATTACTCGAGAACAAAAGCAGATGGAGGAAAAAAAACAACTGTGTTTAATTCAGAAAAATATAAGCTACAAAATATTATGATGATTTTCTTTTAATCAGTTTTAGTTAGTGCATGAAAAATTGTTAACCAACAAAAAAAATGTTGATTTACTCTTTATTGTTAAGGTTTTAATACTGAAGTTTTTTTTCTCCTATATTTTTATTTTATCAATGGTTTTCCGTCAACACTACACTTTATTTTCTTTCCTTAAATGTATATTTCAGTTGGGAAATAAACTGGTATATGAATAAACTCCAGTTGAAGTATGTAGAATGAACGTGGTCAATGGTCTAAAAAGTATAACATTAGCATGGTATTAAATAAATAATGTACAGAATACAGTAAAATTTAATGGTTTAACAATTACATTTTTAAGTACAATCATAAAATATTATTAATTTAAAATAATATTTGTACAAATCATATTAACTATATTCAATATGATACCCAATTTTAATTTATTTTAATGATTTTAAAATGTACAACCGTATGTCAAAAAGCAATCGTATTGAACAGTGTGTTGTATTCACTATCTTGTTTAAAACTGACCTTTAGTTACTATCAACGTCCTCTTCCTCTAAATCAATTGTCTGCAGTGTGTTGTTGCAGTCTCTGCCTTGACAATGAGCACACATTGCCGAACAAGCTAATCCTAACCTTATGCAATCACACGATCGGGCACACTCTTTCTTGCAATCACATGTAACGAAATTCAAGAGTTTATCAGGTGCCGGTGGCAAAGTCATAGATTGTGGTACAAGAACACCGTCTTTTTCAAGCCAACCCCATGAACATGGATCCAGATCCTTCCCAAGCCATTTCTGCACTTGATAGTAAACCCGCAAGGTGTGTAAGCGTGCGGCATCTGAAGTGGGTGGTAAAACAGACAAATCAAAGCTTGAAGTAATCTTCTGTCTAGCTATCAGTTTATTGAACATAAAGTACCTTAGTTCATTTAATGTTTTGCACTTGGTATCTCCGTATATCGCAAGAAAGTATTGTTCTCCACATGATGTTAACATGTCAGGCTCAGCAGTTGGACCTTTGAAAATGTTTGACATTTTTTGAAGTTCCGCACTTTTTTCCAACACTTTCCATGGCACTTTCTTCCCTTTTCTAAACGTGGCGGATGTTGTATCACATCCAGAAAATGCGTGTGCAAACAGTATACAGTCTTTCATATTGCCTAAGTTACTACTAATTTCAGGTACTGGGTAAACTTTGTAGGAACCTTTACTGCCTTCTGGTTTGATGAAGAATAATGTATCAGAACTTTTAACTCCATGCACAAGAAGTGCTAGAAGATCAGTGTCTGTACCAACCACAGCTGTTTTCATACCTTTAGAACACTGCTGAAGAGCTGTTGAAGCAATCAAAAAGTCAGCATCTGCTACAGCTTGTACAACTGAAAAGCCAGCTCCATCAAAATGTGATTTCAGTTCACTTATAAGTCGGCTTTTATTTGCAGTGCTACCAAGAAATTCAGCCTGAGTCACTGATGCTGTCATGTTTAAGTCGAAATGTATTGTTCTTGATTGAATTCGACATGCTCTTCTATCTTGCTCTTGGTTCTTTGTGGTCGTTGGTCCCTCATAGCCATCAAAAACTACGGTTACACTTGAACCGTAATGGATGCGAATAAATTCAACATATCCTGAAATAATTTGTTCATATGTGGCAGGCTTAGGCCAAACAGCATGATAAAGCAAATGTCCTCCGTCCAATACACAGTCTTGAGGCCAACTATGAAGGGTAGGTGTGCTCATTTCTATAACATCACAAAGTGCTGACTTAGCTGTTTTTCTCATCGCTGCTCCGTTAAAGAGAGAAGGTGGCCTCGGAGCCAATTCAAAGGCCATGTAATCTTCATAGTCAGATGGAGATTTTAAAATACACGATATTCTAAGAAACAGTTGATTCGGATTCACTTCTATAACATTGTGACCTCTTACTTTGATAGTGGTATAAATAGCAGCAAGAGGAGTAACTTTACTTTTTCTTTAAAGTTTTACATCACCAAACGTTTGGCCAGTCATTTGAGTCATTGCAAGAAGACCTGTTTCTGTGGCGGTCTCCGGGTTTATTTTAGCGTCAGCAACTGTTCCAGTCGACAAAGAAATTAAACCTCCATTTATGTCAACACTGAAAGGCGAATGTGACTTTAGCCAACAAAGTAGTTTGTCCAAATCTTTATCATCTCTTGATTGCCGAGCATCGCGTAGCTCAACATGTTGTTCTGTAGTTCCAGAGTTTATGTGACACAATTTTTCAAACGCATTCGTGACAACAGAACAGGCTGGACGCGCTAGGACAAATCTCGCTAAGTTACTGTCAGTGACGCCTCTTCCATGGATAAGTCCACCTGACACTTTCAAAGAACGCATGAGCTTCTGCTCAATCACCATATCTGTCCAGTTTCCACCCCAGAACCTTTCTGTCCTTCGAACTGTAAAGAAACCTAAAGAAATGAATCTCTCGAGCTCGTCTTTACTTAGAACCTGTGGTAAATCTTCCATTTCCTGGACATAGTGGTGTGCATATTTTGCATACTGGAGGTGATCTGAGGAATGGAAGTACGGAAGCATTGCTTTGATGCAAGATATACGAAGCGTGAAGTCACCAGTACATTCCGATCTTATGTAAAGGCGCATTAGCGCAACTAATCTGAAATATAGCACCCACAACTTTCCTGTGCGACTACGAGTTTCTTCTGCATCACATGTTTGGTTTAACGCTGTTTCTAGTCTTTGCAGTGATTTTGAAGCACTAACATCATCAATTTTAGTCTCATTTGTGAGGAAGTCAGTGTGGAGTTTTTTAAGTACAAGCAAGTCCTCCTCTGGTACGTTGTCCACCATCTCAAGCAGAATAACTCCCAGCGCCAACTGTGTCAAAAAGTGAGCCCGTAGAGCTCTAGCATAAGCATGCCCTGTTATCATATGTGGGATTGAAGATTTCGCATAAATTTCCATCCAAATCTCTTCAAGACCGCTCCCACTCATTATGTAGCCTACGGCTCCCAAAAATGACATTAAAAGGTGAAAACCACCTAATCTGATTATAACATTGTCAAGAGTTGAGTCTGTAGTTGAAGCAATGATTTCGACAGCTTTTGCATACAGAGGCTGGTCAAATGTCACAAAACAACTTTTTTGACCATTCTTTCTACATTGTTCAGCTGCAAATTGTAGTGCCGTATAGATCGTGCTCAAGTTGCTTGGATCAAGGTTGATAAAAGGAACTGGTTCTATGCTGCTTTTCTCTCCACATCCAGATCCTAGAAACGCTCCTTGCATATAACCATTCCAAGACGGCCTAGGAGACAGACTTTTCCAAGAGCCCACCATCCATAAAACATCGATGGATGTACTAAGATTTTCATTTTTGGGGTCAGATGGAGAACATATTTCTTTTATAACTTTTCTTTTTAGACCTGATGTTGCAGGTTTTTTATACCAAGAAATCTGAATGGAGCCCTTTTTTAGCTATTTCTGCAGCTGTTGGAACTGATAAGACTCGTGTGACGTTGCTAGGCTTAGTAGTATTTTGAGGAGTGGAACACTTAATACCTCCCATTGCATGAAAGGTATTTTTTCCATCTAGTGTTCGCATGTTTACATCCGCGTTATCATATACAAACTGAATGTAGCTTTTTGGGAACTTTCTACCGTTTTTTGTACCATAAGAGAATACTCATAACGCTGTACTTCAGTATAGCTTGCTCCGAAACCAAGTCTATTCAAAATATCAACCAAAATCCTTGAACCATAATGGTTATGAACATACATGCTCAAACCTATCAAAAGTGGTGATAAGAAAGAGCGTGGCCTGCATGCACTTATAATAGCATGGCCTATCGCAGCTTTTTTAGTTCAGTATTTTCTTCATTGGTGCCCTTATGCTTAACTACAGTATTAAGAAATACTTGAAGGGACTTAGGTATTAAAGACATTAGATTTTGTGAATCCACGCAATCAGGGTGCAATGTAGAATACTCACCAAGATTGTAAACGCAGCCGCGAATGTCTGATCTAATTACTTCAGCAGCAGCAGAAATTATCCTCAGTTGCTCTTCTTCGGGATTGGATTTTCTGTCTTCATACCACATATCATGTAAAATTCTATGTGTTGCCATTCGGAAGCTGATTATTGTACTGCGCCCAGGTATGTCAGTAATAATTATATCGGAGCCATAATGGTCAATAAGTTTGTTCTTTAGATGTTTAGTAGTATATCCATCTTTTCAATCCAAAAAGGTGTCCATGATATCTGAAAGTTCTCCTAAACTGTACTGGCATTCGTCGTTTTCATTTAACCTATTACACAACTTTAAAAAGGCATCATGTTTATAATCATTATCATTGGACTTCGTATTTTTTTTTAACTTAAATAACTGAGTTAAACAGTTTCCATGGTAAATGGCTTCAGCAGCAACTAGATCACCGGCTGCACGGACACGTGTGTCTACTTCTCTGCCCCAATCATCACCACGAATGCAAGCAATGTTGAGAATTCTAGTCTGCACTGTCAATGTTTCAACGTGATGAGCTGAATTCCTATACTTTAAAGCCCGCTTTTTTATTGCTTGGAAATCTATATGCTTAGCACAGAATAAACAATGAGTTTTAATATCGAAACCTTCTACTTCTGTAGATCTTGTTCTATACGAGGTTGACGGTTCACTTGAAACTTCACTTCCAACATTTTTAGATATATACTTCTTAATGCTTGTAGGTCTGGTATAATTCTTTCGGCAAACATCATGAACTTTCAGGTCTGTAACTGTACTAAACTTGTCATGTAAGCCATCTCCGCGTTTTTCACTTGCACTTTTTAGTCCTTCTACACCTTTCTCAGTTACGCTAACAATGTTCAGTGTGTTTTTAGAATCACAACCAGCACCAAAGCCATGGGCACACAAAAAAACCATCTATTTCCATATTTAATGCAAAAAATACAACCAATCTGAAAGTACACTAACATCACTTCAAAAGACACGCACGCACAAAACGTGAAATATTAACAAAACGCACGCACTGGGTGTAAAAAGAACGGGCACTCCGCCTCAACTACAGTGCAGTTGTAAACATGTTCAAGAACGCATGCGCGACACGCCGTTCACGTTGAATCCTGTCAGCGATGACTGTGCCTCTGCCGCACCGCGACCGCTGTCATCGCATCGTGCCGGCGCGGCGCGTCGGGCGTCCGGCTTCGCTATTAAGTAAACACTCACGATTGTCTATTAGTTGTGTATACTTTATTAACATGTAATAGAGCTTTTACAACTTTGGTACATCAAGAAATAACACTAGAATATAGCATTATAACACAATTCTAGCTAAAAAGAAAGTAAAACAATAAATAAATTAATTATTAATGCTTAACAGTTACAGTTATCACATTTTATCACATGAACTTTATTAATGGCCACATTTTACTGAATCTAATTAGTTTTTTATATTTCTGTATATCTTACCGTTCTAAAGCAGTAAGCGTTTAAGTAATATTAACCCCCCTCCCCCCTATTTTCGTTATACCGGAAGAAGCACACAGGGGACGGTAGGGGACTTTTAGTATATGGTCAAGGATATCATAAAGAACATCTGTGCCAAAATTCAGCTTTATACCTCGCATTTCCGGGTTTGCATGATTTTTTACCTAGATTGACTGGGCTAATTATTTTATGTTCTATTTAACTTTACATCAATGGGAATCTCTGGGCCAATATTGAACCTCTATATACAACAAACTACTAAACGAATAATATTACCTCCTTATACATAAATATTAAATAATAATACATATTTGGTATTAAGTAAGAACCGAACAACATTAAATATTTTATAAATAACTATTATATATGCCCTATATTATCAAGAGCACTAACGTATTGATTTCTTACGATAACTTATAAGTAAGCTAAAATATATAGCCTAATTAAAAGTTATTATTTGAAATTTATATATTAGATTATAGAAATTTGTTTAAACTATAGATTTAATAGCCTCCTATTTCAAGTTCCACCTAATATACAGCAGCTAACGATAATTTGTTATCTACTGTAAATTTCTCTATCGATTTAAATATATGCTGTGTGATTTATAATACACATGTTTTTTTCGCTCCTGGACTATTTTTCGGGGCTCCTAAATTTCACATTTACCTGTATCGAAATATTTTAAACTATATGTACTTTGAATTGGGCTATAAATTATAAATTTACTTACTTGATAATATATATATATATATATATATATTAACACACTTAATAACTGTCAAGTTGCAGTTAGAGAGTTATGTCGCGAATACTGCTACTCTATTCTTACGACCATCACATATTTTAGCGATGTTAAGTAACAGAATAACACCAAACACCAACTTAAAGGTTCCTACCAACAGGTGTCCAATGATAACTATATTTGAAATTAGATTATCTCACTTAACATAAACAGCGATCTTTGTATTCGTGTTAATAGGAGGGCACGGCTTACTAAAGTAATGTTTAAAAAATAAATAGTTCCCAGCAGACTATCTGATAACAGTAACGGTATGATTATGGAAATTGTCATGTCCATTCATAATACTGGTATATAAATTGTACGAGTATAATTTTCAAACTATACGTGACTGCTATTTTAAACTAGATATACACGAACGTGTAAGAAAAACAGTTTCAAAGTCATTCGGAAATTCTGTATCGAATTTAAAATTACATGTCCAACATCTGTACTCTTATTAATTTCTCCCTACATGTTCTTCAATGTCAGAAATATATCGGTTTTGAGATACAAGTATACAAATACAGTAAATACGCCTTTTAGGTCTTTCTTATATTTGTGTTTATCAATGGCGACTTGAAGTTATAAACTACACACAACTAGGTAGCTGGAGCAAGACATTTGGAATACTAGAGTAAGGCAAAGATAATTTTTGTGAAATATATTTCAAATATTATTCGTGAAATTTCATCCCAAATAAATTTACTATTCGACTTTTACATTCTCCCAGGGTCCCGGTTATTTATGTATTCTGGTCTCACAAGCAACGTTGCGAGAAACAACACTTGGCACACTCTGGCAGAAATTGAATTAGATATGTCAACACTTTTGATTTTAACCATATAAATTCAATAGCTTAAATAAATAATTAATTTGTATCCCTTTTAGGATTTCTAAATTATTGCATTCATTAATATATTAGTAACGACTTTAGAAGCTATAGTGAAATATAGCTTTGTATACTAGAACGTACAGTATACTATTTGACTTCAGATGATTCTTCCAATATGTACAAGAAAAGCAGTAGAAATAAATGTATTAAATTCATCAAATGTAAATGTTTATAGCTTGTGATATTTTATCGTTTATTTACATTAGGTTACTTCGATAACGACATTGGAAACCTATATTTGAAACTTAAATTTTAAAATAAAATGATTTGTTTCTTATATTTAAGTATAGTAATTTTGTAATACTGAAAATTATACATTGTATTTTTACAGTAATTAGTGACTGTGATGGTAAGTATATACCATTAATAACAGTATAAAATTTGCAGGGATATTTTTAGTACCTCTTCGATACAAGTTGTAGCTCAACAGTTAAGAAAATGGAACGATGTGATGATTCCAAATAATAAATAAACATATCAATGCTTTCTACTTGATAAGCGATGTGTATCGTGCCTAAATATATGAAATTAATAATGTGAATGTTACAAAAAAACTAATACATTAATTATGTAACTAAAAAAAATACATAAAATTTTTACCGAATGTATGAAACATATGATTTTGGGACGAACCTAGTGGTTACAATGTTCTTTAGAACATTGTATTTGAAATTTATTTATTCATAACGCATTAGATTTGACTTCCCTTAAAAGACTACTTCGACTTACACAGTACGAAATCAGTAATTAGCTCGACATTGACTTTAGACAGTGTAGCTGTATTCTCAAAATATGTAGAAGAATAAGTATTAATAAAAGACGAATCGCAAAAAAGGAACTCCTAAATAGGAACTTCTCTAGAAAAAAACTCGTGAAAGTATTAGCCATCTATCGAGACAACTTATAATCACGACTATTTTGTTTCTTTAAACGGAAATGTTTCAACTTACAGTCACTCAGATCTGACCAATAAAAGATCATCACAGGTAAATTTCTTTGCTTTTTCAAATTTAAATTATAACACATTTAAAAAAAGATGTTTTATATGAAAGCTCATATTTATAATATGGGAATTGTAGATTTTGCTAACGAACAAGGAGTATAGTATTCCTTCCAGTAGTCAAGTCGTCAGCTACAAAGTTTAATAGATAACATATTTGTACACGTACCAATTATTATATCGTAATCATGTATACTACTCTTAAGTTATGATTGATAGAGTTGTTCCATGTGTCTATGGCCTAAACGAATCTCTAAGCACTAATTATTTCATCTAAATATTGTATATTACCGGTAGGTACTGCCTGCAGCACTAAAAGCCCGTCGTCTCGAAGTAAAAGACACGACACTGCGTCTTAACATCCTACTGCGTCCGGGATTTGAACCCCTGATCTCTCAGTTAGAGAGCCGAAACTACAACCATTAGTCTACGGAGGAGGACTAGGAGTCACTTGATAGTAATATTATCAAAGGCAACTTAAATGTCTAAAAGTACATTGAGAAAAACGTTTAATGGACCAGATGGTTTTATAATATAACGGGGGATTCACGTGATTTCTTTGCAATTGATTTATGTCATTCGTAGGAAAATGAAGTTAAACTACATGTCTCCCATTTTATTAGGACCTCAAATTAGACTATGTCCAGGACAAAAAAAACCTAAGCTACATATTCCCCGAAATGCCCATCCAGACGAACAAAGGGGAGGTCAAACACCGTTCTATGCTGAATGGTCTTATTGATTATATTAGGTAGCAATATATTGAAGAAATGAAGTGACAATTTTACTCCTGTAATATTGACAGAAGATTCAAGTTGTGCCTTCGCATACTCTTTGAACAACACCCAATCATGGTCATTACTCAATGACCATGATTGGGCGTTTCGAAACTTTGGTTTTATAATAATAAAAATTGAACATGGTTAAAATAAAACCTCAATTCAAAAGCCCACAGTATGTTATGTTTTATGCTAAGCTGGATCCCCAAAGATATACTGAGATGGCAGGCAATTTTGTGGTTGTCTTACATCTCGTTGTGTCACATGACAACCAACAAATTCCAATTGCACTTCGCAATCCAGGCAGCCAACTCCTTAGAAGGTAAATATAATGAAAAATGTGAATTCAAAAACATTAAAATATTATAAAAGTAACCAACTATTATAAGATAGTGCCCATTTCTTCTTTAACTCATATATTCCTACCATCTGTTTATTGTGGTGATTTAATCAATTGCTTATAATTATCAGAACTGCAGAGATCTAGTACGTCAAGCAATATTTCTGGATTAGTCCGCTTGTGCTATTGTTCATAATTTGGAACTAGGTCGGTAACGTTGAGAACTTACACTAAGCTGTAACCTAGTTAGTAACAAACTAAGTAAAGTAACTTTCCTAATCTTTTATACTTCAAAGACTTACTTATTAATTTTTTTTAAATCGAGGTTTAGATTAATAGATATAACTAAGAAGATTTTCGTGTGGAACGGGTACGTGTATCCTGATGTTAGTATCAACGGTTAAATCATGTTTAGGAAGCCTACTGAGCTGGAAAACGTTGGGAGCTACATCTTAATGAATGTTATATAATACAGTAACAAATTTTAACGGTTGTAGAATGCCAGTTCCAAGAACCTAAAAGGTCTAAATTTAGTGTGTACTGAATAATAAAACCTTAAGTTTTTATGACTGAAAGTTATATAATTAATGTGCAGTTACTGTGTTTTAGAAAAAGCAAACGATAATTTTTAAGGATGTACACAAGCAGTGTTATTGTTTGATGTATCCAAAACTGCATTGGGAATAACCAATAGTGCAATAAATAAAACGAAGTTAGGCTGTACTACTTTACATTTTAATAAGATCAACAGCTAATGAGGTCAGTATTAAGGGTATAAGATTGAGTACAATAAATAGCCTTAATTATTCTGTTAAGGCAAACATTAAATTTAATGCCTGAAATGC
The DNA here is from genome assembly GCF_021130785.1 of Homalodisca vitripennis. Lineage (NCBI taxonomy): Eukaryota > Metazoa > Arthropoda > Insecta > Hemiptera > Cicadellidae > Homalodisca > Homalodisca vitripennis. The sequence goes on along the minus strand of NW_025781417.1, from coordinate 42,991 downwards.
GTGCCCTAAAGTAATCTAGATCGTAATACTGACAAAAGTAGCCGTATACCTAGCAATAATTGTTTTATAACCAAAAAAAGGATTGATGTGATCTCTCATTACTATCATGTGTTTTATATCTTCTTTCTTTAAATTCAAGTAGTTGAAAGAGAAATAAATATGAATTATACGTCGACTTGATTTATTTGTCTTTTTAATATGCGCTTAAATGTGCTGTCGACGATGGATAATTTTATATAATATAAGGCTTTAGAAAATTTTTAATCGATAATGTTACACACATAGGGCACCTGTTCAAGAATTAAAATATACCCTCTTCATTAGTAGTCAAAAAACCTTAAGGTTAAGTAACACAAAGTATTTTGAGCATGTTTTAATCAATGCGCTTGTCCTATGCGCATATACACTTGCTCAAATCACCTTGAACCTTCAGGTATATACTTCATGTTTTTATGCTTTATTCTTGATTACTAAAAGTTAAACAACACAAACTACTAGTGATTTTAAAAAGAAATTAATGTACGCCTTACCCTATACCTTAAGTTTTCTTGACACCTGATGAAAATATTATTTTCTAATCATCTAACATTAGATATCTATTTTTATAAGATTAACGATGGCAAATATAAAAGTTATCTTTATTTTTTAGGTTTTACATGGTAGATTATACCAGTTTATATATTATAGGTATAATTCTGTAACAGTCAAACTGTAAATAATAAACTCACAAATAGAAATTGCCCAAAGTCTAACTCCTAAAAAATTTTTATTTAAAAGTATATTTTTGAAATTAATATTGTATAAACCTATAAGGATTGTAATAATTAATGATATTTTCATTATTATATTAATTATATTACTAAAACTAAAAGTATATAAAATGAATTAAACGTAACATAATCATCATGGCATTTAATCTTGCCCTCGATTAACTGAACCTTTTCTGTTCACTGCTATGAATGAAATCTTTAAGGTCATATCCATAAACAAAGCCAGCAAACACAATATACCCAATGATTCAATGGACCAGACTCATCACAATCAAATCTCATTCAGATTGCTTATTCAAGTTTATAACATTCAGGTGCACTTACGGGTTAGGATACAATTCCTCGCATTTTATCCAACTAATTATATAATCATTATGCTGCTATAGGATTTTTAAAGATTTTATAATCTGTTTACTATCAGTTTTCAACGGTATATTCATGTTTTGACGAAAATTAGCTAAAAGGAATTTTTACAGCTAATATTTCAATGAGTACAAAATTCATATGTTCTTATCGTACGTTGGATGACTAAAACAGTAGCTACCTTCAATTTTTGTTTTGGTCTTCAACTTCTCAAAAGTCATTTTCAATGAAAATTACAGTAGGGGATAATTATTTTTGTGGTACAAATAACCCAAAATCAGGTCAAACTTCAATGCCACATAAATTGAGAAATACTTTATTGGCTAATGAATGATAATAATATAACTTCTTTGAGTAAATTTTCTCCTAAATTCTACCATTTATCCCCAAGACTGATATTTACTGCTGCATACTATAATTAAAAACTTTATTAAGGTATGATTATAATGCTAAATACATGGTGGTATATATAATTTAAAGGTTTGGTGTTAATAATAGTCCCAGATAGGTTAAACTGTATGTGGTTCTATTCCTTAGTGTTTTGTAAATTTTGTGTTTTTGATTTTAATAAAAATTCATTACTTTACTATATTTCATTTTGTGCAAATAATACAAGTCTACAAGATGCTGTCATTATTGCGTGAACTGAATAAACACGACGGCTAGCAATAAACATACGGATAACCCTAACATACATTGTAGCGTGTAGAGAAGGGAACCGAATCCAAGTAATCGAAAAAAATGCTAACTGGCGTTGAAGCCGGTATCGTCCTGGCAGTCGTTGAACCAACCAGAACGACACACGGAATTACCTCCGGTCACAGTGACATGTTTTCCGTAGCAGTTCTTCCGAGCGCGTGCCATACAATTGAATTCTACGTAGTTGCTGGCGGAAGTTACTTCACATCTAGAACATTATGATCCGGCTGTTAGGTGTAAACTAATAGATGTTTATTGCATGACTTTGAGAAAAATAAGCTTTGGAACTACTTGTTGTTTAATTTAATCAGCAAAATATATTGATATATATATATATATATATATATATATAAATTAATATATATAAATATCAATATTTATATCAGCAAAATATTGATATTTATATATATATATATATATATATATATATATATATATAAATTATTTTGTATTTGGCCGTATCTGTCACATATGCGTTTAAATAAGCAAACTAACATATGATCGGAAGACCAAATACCTGTCAAACGACTTTTATTTACATTAAACTGTATAAATGGCAATAGCCTTATTTAATTTCAATAAACATTGAATCACAAAAAGTACTTGCCATTTATACAGTTTAATGTAAATAAAAGTCGTTTGACAGGTATTTGGTCTTCCGATCATATGTTAGTTTGCTTATTTAAACGCATATGTGACAGATACGGCCAAATACAAAATAATTGAATCGGAAAAAGTAAGCGCTCTGTGGTGTAATGGTAGCACATTCACCCGGCAAGTGAGAGATCCGGGTTCGAGTCCCGGCGGAGCAAGTACTTTTTGTGATTCAATGTTTATTGAAATTAAATAAGGCTATTGCCATTTATACAGTTTAATATATATATATATATATATATAAATTTATATATATATATATCAATATTTTGCTGATTAAATTAAACAACAAGTAGTTCCAAAGCTTATTTTTCTCAAAGTCATGCACATTGAACATTGAATCACAAAAAGTACTTGCTCCTCACTTTGTCGGGTGAATGTGCTACCATTACACCACAGAGCCCTTACCTTTTTCGATTCAATTATTTTGTATTTGGGCGTTCTTTAACGTATGTTCTTAGCCCTTTCAGGTCCAGGACCAAATATGAGATGTGGCAACATTTTATCTCATATCCCCTTCTGACTAGTCAAAAGTGCCAGGCTAAAATTGGCGATTTTGCAGTCTCTTAGATTAAAATTTATAATTTTTCATAAAAATTATAGAATGACCTAAAAGTAGCACCAAATTACTCCTATAGATATATAATATCAAGAAAAAAATATATAGATGTAGTTTTATGTAATTGTAAATAAAAAAAGTAATCTTTTAATAGTTTACATACAGTTTTTATTTTTATTTCCAAATAACTAAAAAACGAAAAATAATTTAATGTGGGAAGCTATTTTACTATATTGTACATTTAGAAAGGAACTATCATACAAAATTTTGTTTTATGTCTCTCATAAATAAACGTTTATGACACATTTTGTATAAATACGCATAAGTGTTAAAGAAAGAACTGACTCTTACATTGCAAGATACTTAAAATAAATATTTACATTATGGATGTACCGGTAAACAGATGATTGTAGGATCCATAAACAGTTTCAATCCAGTTAAAAACACTATTTACCAAGAAATATTTACACAATTTTATTTGAAATTTATTTACACTTTTTCTTTTTACAAATATGCTACTTACAATTTCACTCCCTTGAGATCGCAAATTGTCAGTCATTTTAATTACTACACACAATAGCTAAGCACGTAACTACTAAAACTACTAATATTTACAACCACAAAGTAAAATAATGATGAAGAATCCAGCATACAATAGTACGATTACACTAAAGCATAAAGAATTAACAACAAAAGATCGAGTCAGCTGATAACGTTACGTGACAATTACGAAATAAAAATGCATAGACTTCCAAAATAAAAATGATATTCATAATAATTATCTACAAATATACCAGGGAATAGAAAAACATAAAACTTAAGTCATTTGACGTCGTATTTATTTAACAAAACGACGAATATCAATGAGACTATATATTGCCTCCTGGCGCTTTTCGTGTATGTCACCGACGGCAATATTTTGCCACATGACACTTTTCTGACGCGATCTATGGCGCCAATATATTGCCGCCTGGCCCAGAAAGGGTTCAATAACCGAAATAACATATGATTGGAAAACCAAATACCTGTCAAATGACTTCTTTACATTTATTGAAATTTGTATAAGTGGCAATAGCATAATTTAATTTCAATAAACATTGAATTACAAAAAGTACTTGCTCCGCCGGGACTCAAACCCGGACCTCGCACTTGCCTGGTGAATGTGCTACCATTACACCACAGAGCGCTTACTTTTTACGATACGTATATATATACGAAAATTACCTCACATTATACAGCGTTCTCAACTTCTTAGCTAGAACGGTCTAGTTTATATACCACTAATAAATTAAAACAATTCTTTATTTTAAATTTTTATTCTCCACTGTGAACATCAAAAATTGTAACATGATTGTAATTTCTTCAAGTCTGTTTCATGTACCATCCAAAAATTCATATATGGATTACTTTACTATTTGTAACACCTTTTGAAAAAGCTGCATACTTTAACGTCGGCTATAATCTACTATAAGAAATCTATTAATAAGCTATTAACAAAATTAACTAAGAATGTTTTATTGGAGGGTTTAAATAAATTTTATCGTTATCATTTTCTTTCATTTATACATTTTAAAACTAACTTAACGACGGATAAGTCTACAGTTATTTAATGACTTTTATCCTATTAACCATCTATTATGTATCGCACTAAAATTTAGAGTATTTTAAACAAAAGGTTTTAACTACTTTACACTAATAAATTTATTTAAGAAAAAAGAAGAATAGAATTTAAACCTAATGTCTGGGAATTGTAGAGGAAATGGTTGATTTAATCGGTTAAACTGACTTTAACTTCATTCTAAATACGAAGTAATTCAACGAAATGTTTCAAGAAACTACTATACCATAAAACTTGCGGCCTTTGGGAAGTGAATCATCAAACATAAGTTCATCTTACGACTTCAAGTTAAAGTTAACTCTTTATTTGCGAAGAATGTGGAGAGCTGTGCACATATTTGGAGCAAAGAGTTAAAACGGAGAGGTACAATATGTTGTTACACCGTCAGAGCTGACAGGAAGTTTTGTTCAATATAAACATATTAATCAGCCTTCAAGCTTTTTTTATTAAAAACATTGTCAAGTTAATAAAAATTTAAACTACTTTCATCTCTTAAATTTATCATCGTTCATAAAAAATTATGTAATTACTAATCCGTAGACGCATATTACTGTAATAGTAGTGGAAGCGTTACCAAATAGAACGTGTTAGCTATGAATAACAAAACTGAAACATGAGTAACTGTGTGTTGTTTATTTGCTAAGCTACATTTTTTCCAACTTACTGTATGTCTTCAAAACTTCAATCAATAAAATGTATAGTACCATCCATACACGTATATATTGTATGCTGAAATGTTTTAATAAATATTAACTATTATAATAGGTAATTTGACGTGCGGTGCATACATCTTTATATCTATCTTTGTTCTCATAATAATAATGCATATTAACAAATAAACCTGACGAACTACTATTAGCTTGCTCTCGACCTCGATTAGACTGTACCGCCAATAAGTCCATCGGACACACGACCTATTTCTAGTAAAAGCATTGGAGATGTAAAGCCAATGTAATATATTTGTTTATAATGTCGGCGACATTATTGTATAGTTTCTTCTTGCAATAGGAGGCGTGTTGCAATCTGTCACTGGGTCCAAAAATCAAATGGGTCTATAGATAAATTTGATGTTCATTACATTGCAATAATTCAAGTAAATTAAATTAGATATAAAACATTTTGGAGATCAATACTGCCAACCACCATTATTCATGCAAGATTATCTGAGTATCCTACTGCAAATATAGTCTATTTGAATAAGCACTTAGGACTAATACTTTTTATTTCATATGTGAGAGAATGATATGGAGAGGAATAAATACAGAGAGAGAGAAGCTCATTCCATTTCTTGCGCAAAGTTTGTAAGAGTTATGTGCAGGGCTTAGCAAGAAATTGTATTTCCATATTTTTGCGTAATCAAAGGCAACATGTTATTATCGTAACATTATTTAATGCTAATCATATTGCTTAGAGTTGAATTGAACACTTCAAATAGCCTACATATCTTCTGTGCCCTGTAATAGTAAGATTGCATAAAATATCAGATTTGGCACTATATAATTTAAAATTGTATGCCAAGTAATTAATGAAGCTTTGTACTCTTGTATTATGTTTATTTACAGGAACGAGCAAGTGTTTATTATAACAAAGCATATTGTTGCAGTTTGGTTTTATAATACAAATAATATTTGTTATTGGAAGAATTGTTTTAACTGCTCACAAAATCTATATATGCTTTTTCGTAAATTGGTAAAAACGAATCTACATCTAAAGTTAAAGGAACAGTTTGGCCAATAAAAATACTCGCAGTCTACTACATATATCAGTAAAGTTGTTACAAACGTATAATATAGTGAGCCTAGACTAATATCAATATTGATACCTGGTACATTTGGCATCAAATCAGTTTCTTTAAAGTGCAAAAAGAGTCTTATGGAAGGTGCAAATCGGTTGGCAAAATTGAAAATTTGAAACCTTCGCAATTACTACGGAAGAGGTGAACCAGACGTCTGCTTTCACGGTTTAAAGTTGTGTACTTCTGGCCAGTTGATAACTAAAGAAGGCGAATTGAGAAATTTACTTGTATTTTCATAGTATTAATAAGAATATATAAAAGAAAATCCAAAGAAACCTCTGTAGTGGTTCGAAATGTTTTAATTATTTCTTTTGAAAATATTAACGTTAGAAAGCTGTGATAGTAGATTACTTTGTAAGTGCTGTTTAACAAATGCTGCGACTGAATATGTTTGTGAAGACTCCGGCAACTTCTATATTGAAAGTAACTTCTGCTACGATTAAGAGTTGGTCCCCTTCAATCCTTTCTTGCCATGCTCATGATAAAATTGTGGCTACAGGGTGAGTCATAATGGCTAACTTTTATGGATGTGAAATTGCAGGTTGTATGAAAAGATATTAAAATATGCACCAATATTATTTCAGAATATATTTTCCCTAGCTTTATACATTTAAATTTATTCTTAAGACTCATTAATAACAGTTAAATTACCATACGAGTAGATATAGAGATTAGAAGATATCACTTTAATAGTATATACTTAGCTGACAATGATTTAACATTTATTTACTTATACGTCTGATGGTAGTAAACATATAAACAGATACAAACAATTGTTATTACATATTTTACTCTTTTGTACTCTTTCATTTTGACATTCACCAAAAATATTGGGGCTGAAGTAAAATTTCCTTGTTGGGAACAATTCCTCTATCAATGCCAAGAATTAAAATTTGGATGACAAAATTACAAGGGCATTAATGGTTGGTCTTTTGAGCGCACTTCGAGAGATATACCTATTTCCAAGTTCAATAATTTCAGAGAGTGGCTTATCAGTAATTTCTACCCATAAAATAACTCGTCATGATGACCTTTCTTTATATAATCACTCTTTCCAGCTGTATATGTAATTATATTGAATTTACAAAACAGCGTAATTAATCATTAGGACACTCAGTTTAATATGGAATGTTAAATGCAAAGAGCCAGACCAGTGAGGAGCTTGGCGGTGATAGTAAATTAGATTAAACGAGACAGTTTTACATGGGAGTAGTCATCCAGGATTCATAGTACTATTAGCGCGTCATTCTACTTTTCCACTTATTTTGCAGTTTTGTAAAGTTTTGGTAAAATAAATATACTGATTTATACTTTAGACTGAAGTATTATTACAACAAGATAGAGGTACTTTTATAAGATTCACCACAAAATGACAATTACAAACTATGTACATCAAATACTTAATGCGTAACTGTGACCTAAATAACAAATTGTGTGGTATTTCCATATGATTTTATTTTACGTGCATTTCTATATTATAAATAAGAAATAAAATAAAAATAAAATATGTTTATTCTGATTCTTTAAATACCACACTAGCTATATCTTAAATAACAAATTACAAACTTGTCAACAAGTATAGTGTCGTGAAAGTAACGTCAATGTAAGTGTTTATTGCTTGTTAAGTGGGTAATAAGCTGATGTACTCACGATTAACAAGAGTATGTAGGTATATGAGGTAAGTACCATGATTATATTAAGTACATAGAGTATTCATGTCAGGAAAGTTAGGAGGTGAGAGGAGTGCTTTATTGACACGTATGAAAAGCTTTTTATTAGGTGTACATTAATTATTTCCATACTATATTTATACACGAATTTCCAAGTTTACATGTAAATTAGCTTTATACCAAACTTGATGTAACAGATGAAGTTTTATTGTAAAAGTATGTAATTATTATTACATAATACACCATATTGAATGAATGAATGAATACATTTGTTTATTGACTCAAAAATAAGGACCTTCTTAAATTGAATTTTACTACAAAATTAACTAAAATTAAAAATATATATGGCAATAACTAAAAAGATTACTAATGAACAATAATAATGTTAATGACCTTCAATGTAAGCAATTATTTATTTGCCTCAAACTTAACTATAGCTGTATTACAATTTAATAAAAATTAAAATATTTACATTTTTCAATGTAATATACACAACAAATTAAAATTGAACTTACAATTACCAAAAAAATATTAACACGCACGCACAAACACAAGATTTAATTCTATAAATTCTTAAATATTTTTGTGAAAAACCATGCATATTCAAATTAATTAAGTTAGCAATCATGGGATGAAGCTGAATCAATTTACTTTGGGGCAATAAATGTTTTACTGTGAGAATCATGAATTTTAAGTTTGGTACTTCCCATCATAATAATAATTTTAGACATAACTGGGGAACAAATTATATAATATTTTATTGCTAGCGTGACGAAATAAGTAGGCTCTTGCGATAAAATCAATATGTTTTAGTGTGAATTACCACTTTTTGATTTTTTAGAAAATGCTCTTTTATGGTAGCGTTAGATTTTACTTATAAGACAATTAATTTACCACTTAAGATCTATAGTATGTTTTTTATTGGTTCGACACTCTATGAGAGTATAAAGAATCTGTCTGATGTGGCGTAATCATAGAATTGCTGTAAATTGAGACATATTGCAATTGGCTAAACTTGGGCAACAATTAATGCTATAATGTTAGGATATCAAGTTTCGAGCTCCACTTCTCCTTACTTTGTTATTAGAGAACTGTCAGAGAATGTGGCGGAGCAACTAGTTAAGTGTGGTTCCTCTGTAACTGAAGATCTAACAATATGTTTTGTTCAATAGATAATTTAAGAGTATTTAGTTAACTAAAAAAATTGAAATTTTGAGAAATTGCAATAACATATTCCATGTTTCTCACTTATACACATCTATAACTACAACGTCTCATGCCGAGGTTAGATTCGACAAAGACGGTTGCTCAAGCATTTATCTTACTTTGTAACCAGACAAAAGTTTTTATAAAACTATATATTATATATTTACTCCTTTCTATTTCACTATTATACCTTTAATTAGGATATATGTAATTTGATCCATCATACCGACCACTAATCTCATTGTTATCACACACTCTCTATATACTACAGATTTTGTAGACACTGTATCAATTTTGATAACATGGTTTACAAGGAATGTATTTTGTATTTCAATATTATATTAGTAAATGTTCATTTTTGTGTGATGAATCACAATAGAGATTAGAATAACTAAAAATACGAATCGATTTAATAAAAAGTTAATATTTTAATAGATTAACAACTATGGTATTTTTCTGGTTGATAACAAATTAGGAGTAAGGATACTGTTCATTCCACTGTCAAATACCTGCCTTAACTATCCTGTTTAGAGGACTTAGACGTATCATTGACAGCATCAAGGAGGACAGTTGAGGAAAATCACATGAAAAGACTTGTAAATCCGGTAAGATAAATTTAAAATTGTATAAGCTAGTTTTCTTTGAACTTTGCCCGGAGTGGTGGGGTTCTTACATGCTCGGCGGTATATGTCATGAAAAGCATTACACCATCATGTAACTTGATCTAGCCTATGTAGAAGTCAAATTTCAAAAGTCACCTAAATATGTCCTAATGAGAAACTGCTTTTACATATTCTTCCTCATAAGGAATATGAATCTTGCTAAATCGCATTAATGGATATATAAATACTATAATCAATGAAGATTTTTAAATGCACAAATGAAGCTTCATAAAAATTATAGACAACCAGCAAAGGAATTTTGTAAATTTTCCAGATAATCTACGCTACCACTCAGCCACTAAAATGTGAACTCTCTTCTCATGTGTATGTGCAAAACAAATTACACTCCATCGTTGAACTAGAAACACAAAACTTTCTCCATGTACCTTTATTGAAGATAAAAGTTTGAGAAAGCTCACCCAATCAGCAATCTTCGTAATTAAATTTTATCACTATAAATATCTCTGAATCTCTACCTATAAGAAGGGGGAGTACTGTATTACTCCCTAATCCACGGATTTTTATAATTCGTTGGGAAAATATCGTACTGTTATAGAACCTGTAATAAGCACTAGAGGCGTATTAGACCTTGATTATCTAGCAGGTACTGTTTATATAACAATTTAATAATACAAAAGGTTCATTGTAACACGAAACTACAAAACAAACCAAATATAGTATTTAGGTTAGCTCTTGTATATTATATGAAACGCTCATAAAAATGTTATGTGTCTCCTCAGATTAACAAGTTGACCTCATACCGTATGCAAAGAAAACTTTTATGTTATTCAGTGCATCCAAAATGATACTGCTATCAAATAAACGGTATTGTGGATTTTTTGATAGTTCACTAATACATTAAAGAATCTGCATATACTGCTAGGCTTAAATACAGTAAAATATATGAAAAAATAAAAAAGAGCCACGTTAACAAAATACACCAAGTACTCAATATATATAACTACTTTATACCTATATCATATTTTACTTTCATTTAAAAATAAGTAACATGTTAGTAACCTGGTTTTTTACATTTGCATACCATAAAAACGGTAATATTGGATAAAAGCGTCTTTAAAATGTACTTTACTTATTGATTATACAAATCAATATTGTATATTATTATACTAATAAATAATATCATATATTTATGAATGAATTGTAACAACAAGTAGAATTTAATCAGTTATACGCTGAAATAGTCTTAGCAATTTTTTGTCCGAGTATTATTTTTATATTTAAAATACGTTTCTTATAACGCAAAAACAGTTATAAGAAAACCAAAATAATAACATAATATCATACTCGATATTGTAATACACTTTAGTTATGTTCCTATAATTGTTTTGTTTTTATTGCTTCAAAATTGTATGGGTTTTTATTTCTTTTAAAAGTTTTAAACGCTCAATTAACAATGTAGACTGCATCACTAAATTATGTATCCTCATAAGAAAAATAATCATCCTTAAACGAAGTTCTTTTTAATGAAAGACAATTTAATTAGAGTGTTTAACATTTATGGAAGTGTTTTTGGAGAATATAAATTGGTCTGTAATGTAATAGTCATTTAGCTTAGTGAATCGACTCCACACTCAAAACCCTTCTATCCTCCCTGTGGTGTGTTCAAGGCTCGTCGTAGTATGATTATGTCGAGGTTTTCATCTTGATAAGGTATTACTCTTTAGACAAATCAATCGTCCGAAATTTCACTTAAACTAAGCTTACATGTAGCAGAAATCTCTCGTAATTGGATTCTTTTTTCTTTATTTTTATTTGTATAAATAACGCCTAAGCTGTATCCTAGCTGTATCAACGCTTGGATTCATGTATTGAAATATATAACAAACACAGTAATCGTTATCCATTATTGAAGCTCGAAACACTCCCCAGAGAGGGTTAATAGTACCAGTGATAAATATTCACAATGTTGATGCACTAGTGCCTCAGATTACTGCTTATATTATTATCTGATGATGATTCCAATCGAGGTACACGTAGCAGCTACTGGATGGTTTAACAGTCTTAACCATGACTACTGTACATAATATTTTGGCGATGATCTAAACTAAATTAACACGTAACAGCTACTGCACATAAGCTAACTCTACAGTTGTATTCTTCTTGTGTGAATAATTGTAATAATCCTGAACAAATTATTTTTTTGATACTCCTCGTAACAGCTAGGGATGATTGATATAATCATTATATAACGTTCCATATTGTTCTCACCTACATAGGTGTGCATTGGTCAGGCTAGACGTTATGTGTGGGAAGTAAATATACCTGTTACAACTAAGTAGCAACTAATTGATTGTAATTGAAGTATCCTAGATCATATTTACATTGGTCCCACCTGTGGTACTTATATATGAAGTCAATAGGGTGGCATTTTGGGAATAGATATTTTTGTTTCAACTACGTCGGTATTAAGTTATTTTAAATAATTTATATAAATATAGGATATTTCTTGCCGCTATGCTTGTTCATTTATGGTGTTTAAATCGCTAGGTAAAGAACTTTTCGTACCTTAAAGATATTTTAAATTATTAAATAGATAGATTTTATGAATAGCCATTTAGGCATTTCCATGTTAAATAATACAGCATTAATCTGGCAAAAATACATCAGAAACCAAACCGAAATACCCAGAGGATTTCAGTATATTTAAATATACAGCTCCCAGTTTACATATGTTTCCAAAATGAGAGGGGGAAAATTTAGAATCTCAAAGACAATATAACGTAAAAATCTAAAGAAGTAAACACTTGGTTTGGTCAACATACACAAAGGTTTGATGGAATCAAATAAAAGGTCTACAGGATTGGCAAGGTGTTATGATACCACGACACTCATTATTGATTCGAGACTATAAAAGATTTTAAAGTTGGCTGCCATATTGGAAAATGGTGGCCATCTTCAAAAAATGTGAAATTGTATCCCTGAGAGAAACTTAAAATTGGGCAAGTTCCAAATTTAAAGTGTGGTGCTAAGTCGTGTAATTAGAAAGTTAGCTATTGGATCACTTTAAAAAACTCACCCGGTATATTGGAATGTGAGCATGATGCTTGATACTATAGCAACATAAGTTTTGACAACAGTTTAGTATTATAGATGCCTAAGAAAGCAGCGAGTAAATAGCAAGCAAAACAAATATTTAAACAAACTGAGTACAGGGGAGTTAACAACATGTAAAGATGTTATTGATTTAGATAAGAGAAAAAATAATAAAGAGGAAATAAAGAGGACCCTCCTTAGCTCAATCAAACTTTTACTTTTCAGACACTGCTATGTAACATGACTGAATTAAGAAAAATGTGTATGTATCATGTGGCTAGATATCTAGAGAAATATTCCATCTGTAAACTGTAAGTTGGCATGATGACTTGATTTCAACACATACAAGAATAGGTTCAATGATGGTGCATGTCTAATAATGAAATGTAGCTACGCTTTATTGAACCTTATCTCTCAGGAAGTAGACCCCATTAACATTTCGTCTCCCAGGAGGAAATAAAAATTTATCTTCTATCTGATTAGAATTAAGTCTATATTTAATTCCACAGGTAATCTCACGAAAGAAATGTGCTTTCTTAATATTTTACATAAACTATTCTGTCACTAATAAGTTTACCACATGTTTGTATCTATAACTCAATAGCTATTATCAATTTGTGCTTTGATTCAGACAACACTGAAATTGATGTTGGTGCAATAATGACAATAGATTTCCGACCGTCAAATGTTCTATCGGTTATTGATGATGCTGTGAAATAGACTGAGATTAACCACATGTGCTTGTAAAACGTCATAGTTAGAGGCCGTTATTGTAATATATTCGTAACCAATAATGTGTACCATAACACTATTCCATTACAACCTTGTGGCTGCCATAGTGAAAGTTTTAAAACAAATATTCTTAGTTCATTTATTTCGTGTATTATTATGCAATCATTTGGTAAGTTCTAATCATACTCTTATGAAAACATGCAGCTTTTCAAATGTTAAGAGATATATAAATCTAGTATCTAATATTTTTCGATGTAATTACTGAAAAGCATTAAGAGTTTACTATAAAATATTAGTTAGTTTAGTATGACAGAAATATTCAATTTTATTTTAAACAATACAAGTTTTTTAATATAGATTATTAGTGTTATTACATATAGAAAAATATGAGTCACTAAGCTCAACTGTTACTTAGTTGTATCTGTTGTATATATCATAATTAATAAGCTCTTATCCCTGGCAATGGTTAGTTGTATCTGTTGTACAGTACGAGCACTGTTGGGCAGTGTAGTCGTAGAATAAATGTGACGCAGTGCAGCCAACCTGTACAGGAGGGTTATAGGGGTAATCGGATAATATACTGCCTGTCATCAATGATAAACTCGTTATACCTGACGGCGGTTATCTGTTGTACAGCATAGGCTGGACAGTGTAGTTGTAGAGGATATGTGACAGCCAGTGCAGCCAACTGTTACCATTGCAGGCGATTAAAGAGGTTATCGGATAATATAGTGATTGTAATCAATGATAAAAACTTTATACTTGACTGACTTATACAGGTTAGTTGTATTTGTTGTACAGTACTAACAGACTAGGCTGCCTTACTCATACTGAGAACTGCTTGACATTTTGTTGCATCATAGATTATAATAAATCATTATTGATTGGGATATTTCTGGTTGAGGTAATGCTAGTTGAAAACGTGGTAGCGCAAGGTCAAATACGGACTGTGACCAACCCCCTTTTTATCAGTACTGACCGTCCTCTTTGTTGTGTTATTCTTAAACAGTCAGTGACCCTTAAGGACACTCAAATTTATCATAAAAGGTTTCTTAAGTCACACAATGTTTTGTTTATCATGAGCTTGCCATAAGAATTATGTAGCTATTAAATTAAAAATTCTGGTGAATGCTTTTAATAATATTTATTTCCACAACGTCTCTAAATTAGTACAAGTGTTGATGGTAGCTCAAGGAGTCTTATGTTTGTAAACAGAATAAACATATGCAATAAAAAACTGCTAAGCATTTAAAGCCATTGCAAGTGTTGGATGGGATATAACGTTTCGAGCTTTTTCCGTACGTTTCGCGGTGTAAGATAAAACCGTCTATGAGGAAGCCATAAATCAAATTACTTTGTAAACATAAAATAGATTGTGTATCATTAAACAACTACCAAAATACTTTTATGGTCAATTACTCAAAAATAAGTCATTACAATTCAAAGAATGATTAGCTTTTCCTTGTTAATAAATATGTAAGTTCATACAACATAATAAAAAAGTTTACTTATTACTACTATTGAAAGTAAATTCAATTTTCTTATAAAAGTAAGGTTGTTTATAAGCAAGTAATAATGCAAGAAAACGTTGTCAATAAACAGTGTAAATGTTATGACATCCTATCTCGGTCTCGCAACTGCAGAATCATTTGTTACTGCGGAGAGTTGTGATAGAGACGTGACCATTTCTTCCCGGCACTTAGGACTCCTTTCCCACCCCTGGGCACACATCGTTCTTTAGTCCATTCTGTTCTTTCAATAAAAAGAGATAATCCAAAAGATTCAATACCTTTAACTATTTACGATTAAAAGGTCTTGGAGCAAAGGTGATTTTTTATTCGCCTTAAAATAACTCATAGTAGGCTATTCAAATTAGTAATTTTTTCTGCATCATGGAAATTTTAAATTTAGGATATCTGCCTTTAAATCTCATGGCATAACAGTTCTACTTACTTTTACATACTTCAAAATAATTTAAAGACTCAAATTATCAGTTACAACGAGTAAATACAGAACCACTCATGGACTGAAGATTGCCCGTCTAAAGTGACACTTGGCTTCTACTGAGTACTCGTAACTGCAGGTAATTCAATTAAGTTCTTGCTCTAAATATTGCATGGGATAATTTAATAACAAGTTCGAAAGTTTTCTATTACCTCTCAGTTTAAATGTATTAAATTACTTTTTTGATAACGTTTCGTTGCAATCATGTAACAAAATATGTGGTTGATTGGATGTGGTTGTGTAATCTTGTCTTTCTAAGCAGTGCTATCTGCTACTTTGCTATTGCAGTAAATGGAAGAGTACCTTAATATTATGGTCTAATAAATCAACAAATTAAAATAACTAAAAATATAGATAGAACACAGAAATGATATGAAGAGGTAAGAATATAGCAAATATTCGTACCGTATATATTGGTGTTTTTAAAATTTATGATTCAGGCCACACAATAAAGACAAAGAGCCACATTGTACGAAAAAGGATGGTCAACTAACTATTGAACAAATGTTACTTTTAAGTAACAGGTTAAGTGTTAGAGAGGGCTTCTTAGCCCTAACTTCGCCTGGTAAAATAAGACATTCTTTACTTTTTTTTTTACTTTTACTTTTGAGTCCACACCTAAATAATCTTTGCATTGATAATAATTTCAAAAATCACTCAGAAAGTACTAAGTTACAAAGAAATTAGTATATATAATTGTCTTATAAGTGTGATTACACGTTGTACAAAAAAGTCCTTTACCTACATATTATAACTATCTTGCAATAATATTTTTTTATATTTTAAATGTATTGCATTTTCAATAAACATATTTCGTAGTGCAAAAAACTTTGTTGAAAAATACAAAACAAACAGTATGAAGCACCGTAACACAGCCATGAAGGCCAGAAGACCGTAGTATCTCGGTTTCACCGGCCGAGACTCATTTGTTACTGAAATGGATTATAGCGGCAACGTGCCTTTCCTCAATCTTGCACTCTCTTCTGGTCCAGTTATTAATTCATTTTGTCTCCACTCTGTTATTCTATTCTGGAATCACAATTTTTATATATTTATGGCAGTTGAGTGATATTTAGGTTTCACCTGACGAAAATCATTTGTAGCCTGCACCCTGCTCTCATCCGACTATTAATTACTTTGTCTCCATTTCTTTGTACCATTCTGGAATGTCACACTAAATACATAACAGTTGAGATGAGACAGTAGGCTATATATGGTACTATAAAGTAAGACATCAGTTTGATTGTTGATATTCTCATCTTGTAAATACTTATAACATACCTTATCCACAACAATTCCACATAATTTAGTTTATCGATATCCTTTATTTATAACTGGAGTATTTTGCAAATCACCTTAAAATTAGCCATAATTTTTAGAAATGTAATATCACTAAATAATTTTAAAGTGTAATTAAATCATTTCTCTCCACTTTACGATTCATGATGGCACATCTAACCTTTTGCGCATTAGTATCTAGAAAAAAGGTATGTTTATTGTGTTAATTGCATTAGTTTAATACATATATGTGCATCTATTTAAGAATGAAAACCTAGGTACATGAAATGCGTCCAAGGAGGTATATTCAAAATAATATTTAACATACATGAGACTTATTAAGCATACAATAATTTAAAATCATATACAGACAATAATAGATGGAACATAAACATTACTTATCACCACGCTATTAATTAAAATTAATTTTACTTATATCTTATATAAAAATCTATTATCTATTATAAAATTATATATGATATATCTGTTAAAAAAATTATGATACCAATACTCCACAGGCAGATGTGTTAACAAACTGAAATATATTATTTTAACTAACTTATCTTATTACAATTTCATTATTATTTTATAAATAAAAGATTACATTCCCTTCAGCTATTTTTAATTACTATTAAGAAATGTATAATATTATTTTCCACCGATTTTTTTGGGTTTCGCTGCAATTACAACACGAGATTCTGGTAAAAAAGTACAGCACCATCCTAAATTAACGGGAATTACATGTGTGTAAAGCTGTAATGTTTTATAAATATCTAGTCGTATGAAATGTTTAAATAAAATTTTAGTTATCTAAAATAACCATAAGTATTAAGCTAACAGGGTTGAAGCACAAGTCAACGTGTATGATTGTAGCATGTCAAGTACCGCAGAGCGACATATCTGTTGCACAAAGTCAGGTCGAGACAGGTTTTAACAGTCTTTGTCACGCTGCGTTTGATGATAGTCATGTGACTGTCACATTCGTTCTGGGCGGAGCTGTCAGTGTCAATGTCGGAGCTTGGTCAGCTGCTTTGTGGTCGTATCCATCTTATGCTGCAGTCGATAAAACAATATTGCAATATTAGGAAAGAGTTCTATACCGCTTGCCTTAATACATATAGACGAGCATTCTAGTATATTATATAATAATATAGTATATAATACGTAATATTAACCCTACATCGGGCGCTAAACGGAGTTTTCCTCCGTGTATTTTTTATTATTAAAAATAGTACTACTTTTCTGATGTTGGCAGTCGTTTCCCGCAGTGTACTTCACAAGCATCCTTCGGGGAATCGAAACAATAGCCTCCCGCTCATCTTTGTCAAAATCTGTCAGTGTGAAGTCTACTTCCGTGCGAGACTGGACGATTCCTCCGTGAGCGCCCGATGGTGTGTTTGTAGTGCTTGGACGAAATCTCCGTAAGCGCCTTATTGTGTTTAGTTTTTATGGAGTAATAATCCGTGTGCGCCTAATGTGTGACCTGTGATGGTTTATTTTTAATTTTACAATATATTTTATTTGAATTTTATGAAATGGAGAATGAAGACGAAAGAATTGTCAGTACAGTACCAAGGTGCTAGGAAAAATTTCAGTACTCTTTATGGAGTGAACATTGTCGTTACAAGAACCAGAGGGAAAATGTTTTGAAACTTTATGTAGTGTGTAAAAAAATGTTTAATAAATAATAAATTTTGATTTTAGAGTAATAATTGACATTACAATTGTCTATTATCTCAAAAATTGAAGTAAGTTCTTTTTGTAAGAAGTTAAAAACTAAGTTAATTTCCATATATTATTACAGTAGGTTAAAAATTTTTACAATTAATTGCATTATTCCTTACAATTAATCATTTTGTTACTATACAATAACTTTTTTTAAGATTTTGAATTTCTTATTTGGAAAATTCATTACATAAGAGAGTAATTTTTATTTAATTTCTAAAAATGAATATATTACATTGTAATTAAATCAGTATGAATAATTAAACAAATAAAAACAGTTTAAATGACTATGATATCCATTATTCGCTACCCTGGAGGAAACCTCCGTGAGCGCCTGATGGTGTTTCTATATTTTAAGCGCATGATGGAGGGTTAATATAAAATATTAAGGGTAATTTTCTTTAAGAAGATAATGTAAATAATATCGAAAAATCTAAAAGTATTACATATTAAAAACATATTGATTTAATCAAATTTTGGCTATTACTTTACAATCCCTTAATTTCAGTTTTGCTCCAAATGTAATGGAGTATATGTATTGTAGTAAGTGAGTTTGGAGCATTTTATATTTTTATAATGTTTCTATAATTATTGATTTTGATAAATAAACGGGATTTAATTCGATGACTAATATAAAAACATAACGAAAGACTAATTTTTGAGAATGTTTGCATCTATAGATATTTCTATTTTATATAAAAAGATATCTTCAAGTTAAAAACTATCATTTAACGCAAGGATTTACCAAAAATGTTGTGTCTTTGCTTACATCTTTGTAATTAAAATTATATTAATTATAGTTGTAAAAAAAACTCACAAATAGATTACTCAGGACTGGAACAAACACGTACTTCCAATATTCGTGTATAATAAACTAACAAATCGATAATCAGTAGTATTTTACTTTGGTGTATGGTTAGATTTACATATAAGGTCATCCATCATAGTTAGCGACGAAATACTCCCTCGTAACGTCATAATTTTTACACAACGATGATATATGATTGTAACAATATACAAAACATTACTATTCAGTCAAGCCATTAATTTTCAATAACGAGAGCTACATCAAGGGTTATTTTTATTTAATAGTAATTTTAAAATTAAGTTCCGTTTTATATACTTTCTTCTTAGTGTAATATTAATTGGTGATTATACATAAAATACGAATAGTAGTATACATTATCAGTGTAAATAATACTTATAAAACACATTGCTTTTTAATACACAACCGTACCTATTATATCATGACAATAGAAATGCATACTTTAACGTAGTTCTACTGCTTTTCCGGTCTTATGATACCATCATTATAACATTTATTTTGTCCTTACAGCTCCTCTTCTATAAATATTTTACCATGCAGATGAAATTAAAAATTTTTTCCAACCTTTCTTTTAAAGAAAGGCAGATCCCTTTTTAAGCCTTATTCTTTCTGTCCTCATGGGCCACTGGCCTGTGCGAGGATCTTATCAAACAGAATAAAGGTGCGCGTCGATATAGTAGAAGGTCAAAGGTACTGATAAAAAGTGCTTCAGTCACGGACAAGATTTGAACCTGAGCTAACTCTAACTCAGACCGAAAGTCCAAAATTTTTGACTGCTCTGACATCGGCACTCCCGAGGTAAATTTAATAAATAATTTTAATGGTTAAATGATTAAGAGGGCTTTATGTGCTGCACACTTAATACTTAGGACCATATTTGACAGCGATTGGTAAACAGTGTAAGTGTTAAAATATACTTAAAGTTATACTTTACACAAGCTTTTAATTAACTGTTATACATTTCAATATTTTTGGGAGAAAGTATTATTATAGCCCTTTGATCATAGTTTGTTTTTAAATACTTTTACATGGAATTAAACTCGACGAGTTTGAAGTAAGTTTTTATGTGTGACGAAATTTATTCAATATGTTTCATAACCACGTACTAAAACTACTTTCATGTTTATTCATCACAATGCATTGAAGAAAATAACAATAGTCGGGAATCATAACCTATGAACTTAGCTATCGTATTAAGTTTGCAAGTTTAATGTTGAGCTATTCATATTATATATCTCCAAAAATGTTCAATGTATAAAAGGCGATCCTAACAACTTGACATGGGATTTATACTTATTATACACTTATTAACATTTATTTCAGAGGGTTATTACTTATATCATATAATTATTGTATTGTTTTCTTATATTCACGTATTCGGTTGAGGAATATATATTATGACAATGACATGTGCATAATACAGTAACCAAGGTTACCTCATGTTGATATTGAGAATGTAAATGTATATGAAGTATATAATAGTGGGAAAAAAATACTTCCATTATGTAATAAGAAAGTATCCGCTCATTGAAAACAGTTCACAGTTCGTTAGATATAAGAGTCATTATTTAATTGTTATTAATATGAAAAATATGTTAACAACTATAGTAACAGAATAAGTTCTCAAAAACCACGTTATACGTTTAAACTGTAATAACGTTTTTGGTTTTGATATTTTTGCTGAAGTAAATCTGCTACACAAACAGCTGTTGAAGGGGAAGGGGTATAACCGACGTAAGCGTTTCTTTACGAATCCTCTCTTGAGTTTGTTTATAAGGGTTGACTCGAGTGGTGGAATAACTTGGGAAATTCCAGCAGAACCTGACTCACATTTTTATTTCTGTTTTTTCGCAATGGAAGTATTGAACCACAATACTAATACTGTTTCAATATTATAGAAAGTATTAAGTTAGTAGTGTAGTATGTAAGTGTGTGATACGGTTTCAGTGTGTTATTCTTTGTCATACAGTAATTACATTATTACTCAAGACAAAATTCTTACTAAATATATGAATACAACAGATTTACTCATATAATTAATGAAGTAGTTTAAAAAAATATAATAATCAATATCTATCTAAGTTACTAATATTAAATCGAAATGAAACATTATAGACGCTGCCAAAGCCAGTTTTTGAGCCTATAATCATACCTGATCATGCATGAATCAATATCATTAAAAATAACTGTAAGCTTGGATTAAGTGAAACATATTTCTTCTATATAATTTACACTTTTTTGCATAATTAATCTTTAATTTTCTCGCAACGTTCTTGTTTAAAATACGTGTTTGTACGACTGGTCTTTATACATCCATGACACAAACGACTCTAAAATACATTCTTCATTTGGTGGGATAGCGTATATATTAATCACAATAAGCAGTCTAGGTATTAGTGGGTTGGTAAATAATCTTAATTTACCATTTGACCTTAACTTAAACATCATTCTTGTAGATTCAAGTTTCTTAGGTTAGCGAGCGTTAGTTATTAAATGTATATTTTGCCTTAATCTAAGAGTGCTGAATCGTTGTGGACAAAGGTCCAGGAAACAAAATATTTCCTAGAAAACATTAAGGGCTGATTCAAAAACTGGTGCAGGAATTATTAGTCGCTAAAGAATAAAAAATTACTACTGTAGACAAACAGATTTGATGATTGGTTTTTATTAACTTCATATTTTAAAGATTCTTTGGCAACTTGATTGTTTTTCATTTTGCCATTTAGTGGTTCATTAGTGAATTCCGACATTTAAAGTAACTTTGTCGTTCATCCTCCCGCCTAATGCTCAGAAGATCAAGATATCTACTAACGTTCCTAAAACCTGTTTTTGGACAATTTAGTTGGGGTCATAGAAACCTGCTACACGGTATCAAATGGAATTTTACAGAAAGCTTTGTTAAAGTTTGGTCAAAGACTGTTCCCAAAACCAAAAGTTCAATCTAATATTTGCATGAATGAAATTGACAGAAATCCACTTGTTACCAATGTAGTGTTGGCACATATTTTGAAAGAGTTTGTTATTATCCATCAATCATATCCAAGATGGCAATCGCTAGGATTAAATACTTCATTTCTTAACGAAGCAATATTGAGAAACAGACGACGCTTATCTTCGCGCGTGTTTTGCTAATATCCTATGTCTGTTGCATAATAAGATGTTTTCTCCTTACTTCATAATCATAAGAAAATTAATGAACTGATTATTGAAAGCATTAAATTTAAAGCACGCAGACAATCCAATATCATATAACTTGTAAACAATTCTAGTATTAATGTAATTACCCAATGTCAAAAAAATCCAATCATATTATGGTTTACTAGAAAATTATTCAATCAAAATGAATATTACCTTTCTTATTACAGACATTAAACATACTATATAAGGTTTTTACCATTACCAGAATCTGGAAGATCACAAGAAGATATAGTATAGATGGTATTTCTTGAACAATTTAGTAATTTTCAAAAACATAATTGATAAAATTAAAATATAAAGTTAGTGCTTTGTTGTACTTAATCCTGTATTTGTTGTAATATTACTAAGCTAAAAGGTGGTAAGCTGTATAAAGAATAATACTTAAATTCTTACAGTTTCTAATTTCTTTACTGATAGCGTATATACATAATATTATAACACAAATGATTCTGAGTTTTAAAACAGAACACATTGGTACTTTGGTATCATTTCTAAACCAAAGCTGTCTATAACGTTTATAACCTGGGTTAAGCACTTAGTTTCTTATTACATATGACAAAACTGATTTCAGATAACGCATATTTTTAATGCATTTTACTGCCAAATCGAGCACTAAAACCTTACGGGAAGCAGGTGAGGTTAACTGAGTAAATGATGGATTTATAAATAAAAAGTAAAATAGTAGGTATTATAGTACCCACGACACACATTTTAACTCTCACGCGTTGTATTTGTGGACGGATAATTCGTCTTTGTAGGGCTCCAGAAATATATATATATATATATATATATATATATATATATATATATATATATATACATATATCACTCTTGAGAACCGCTTGGCACATAAATTTCTTCGTGCATAATCAAATTCAATATTTTTAGCGTTTATTTGCCCAACTCCTGAAAGAAAATATAAATTGTAAAAAAATTTGACTTTTTATATTTATGTCATGTTAAAATATGGGTGATTTATATTTCCGTTAAATTACTTTTTGGTGTTAGCAAAGACTATAGCTCTGGAGGATGGAACGTGAAATTATGAAAACGACAAAATATCAGAATAATTAAATCTATAAAAAACTGAGAACGTAACAGATTTAAAAATGTGACATAATAAACACATGAAGCGTAGCTACTTCAACACATGCAACATAATTTTACGGTGACTTGGTGTAGGTATTTATTATTTAAGCATTGTTTTGAAACCAAATTTAATGATCAAAAATACGAATGCTTTGAAAGAACCTGTCAAAACGTCATCTAATGTTTAACTTTACAAATTTACGCATCTCTAGTCGTATACTTATCTTCATATCTAAGAATTTTACATTTACATTTGTATGGTTTATTAAGTCGAGGGCATTTAAAATTATTTTCTAATAAAATATGTAGAATTTACCACTTTCATTTCATTTTTTTTCATTGTAGAATTCTTTAGTTCAAATAAATACCATTTATCATAATCTTTATTATATTTATACTTAGTCATAAAGATAAAGTCATAATAATAGAGTTAACTTAGTCATAAAAACATAGGTTATATAATTACATTTATATTACTAGTGCATATATTATAACTCATTTTACGATTCTCTAAAGTCTTGTATTGTTATATTATACCGAATACTGAGGTTACGAGTAATTTTGATCATGGTCTCAAAACGAATTACATCAATAGTTTCCACATATATCACATTAAATTTGTAAGCGAGGATCTGAAGAATATTTTTTTCGGTGCAAAGAGAGAAATATTTTGAAATTCCGTTACTTTCACATAAATTTCTTTTTCCAAATAACAAAATGAATCAGTCAGAAGGAGTACTGATCTGGTTCTCCAGCTCTAAATCCACTTTGGGCTCTTTATAAGTTTCTATATTGATGAGGATGAAATGGTTGGGCTAGTTGTAGGTTACTGCTTAAAGAATTTGAAACATTTGACTACTTATCTAGCCATATTCATTGCATCCCATAATAATCTTTTTTTGTAATCCGAAACCATACATTTAATATATCAGTTTTATGTATGATTATCTATTCATCACAAAATCCTAATACTTTTATAATAAATAAAGGAAGTGCAAAAATGTTAGTACTGGTGTATTTCGTTCATTATTTACAGTAATACTGTCCAAATAATTAAAAAAATACTATATTTATATTTTCAAAATATACCATCTATTTAATTAAATGAAGCATTCTCATCAGTACAAAGGTGTGCTCATTTAAAAATTATGCAAGAACCGATTTAAATATTTTTATTGTAACTATTATTTTTAAAATATATAATTCTATGTTCTTTTTTGATTATATTATTTGTAGCACATGAATAAAACTACTAATAAAAATAATATATAACAAATGCACTGAAATTAAGTATTTATGGATGTGTTTGCCTAACATTATTTAGGTAGTTTGATTTTAAGTTCTAAGGAACGCAATTCGTAACTTAAAAGTAGATATATTTCTAAAGAGAAATCCTGATCTAAACAAGACATGAGTTGCGAAATATTTAATTTTGACGGATCAAATATTTTTCATCGTTACCCATTACTATCTAACTCAA
Organism: Homalodisca vitripennis; assembly: GCF_021130785.1. Lineage (NCBI taxonomy): Eukaryota > Metazoa > Arthropoda > Insecta > Hemiptera > Cicadellidae > Homalodisca > Homalodisca vitripennis. The sequence goes on along the minus strand of NW_025781417.1, from coordinate 17,609 downwards.
AACAAGGAATTCATTAATTGAATGTTTTATAAGTATGAAATATTTTTTGGATGTGTTTGCCTAAAATTATTTAAGTAGTGTGATTTTAAGTTATAAGGAATACAATTTTAAATTTAAAAATAAGTATATTTCTAAACATACGTTTCGCTACAAACACGACAGAAGGCGAGGAATATCTACACTGACAATTACAAAGTGTTACAGAGTACTTAATTTGGACGTATAAAATATTTTTCATCGTTACCCATTATTATGTAACTCAAACAACGGATTTATGAATTGTATATGTTACATCAATTAGTACCTATTTAATTAGACGTATCTTTATATGAAAGGGTAGTATATTAAAATTATATTTGCCACATCCTACGTAATTCACACCACACTTATTACATCAGCTCTCAACATGATGGATTCCTTTATATAGACATTTTAACAAGCTAATATTGAAGAGTATATTCCATTTATATGTATTAGAGTTTATAAACAAGTAATTTACAGTTAAGCAAGAGGAGGAGTTTGGTCAATTTATTGTGGAAAGTTTGAGAGATATATACGCACGGGGCTTAGCCAGAAATTGATTTCTCCTTCGCTGTACAATCGGAAGTAAGCTTCTATTACAGCTACATTGCTTATAAATAATCATCTGACTATGAATGGAGTTTGAGTCTTGATTAGCCTACATTCCTTTTTCTATACGTTACTGTACTGATATCATTGCATGTAATATCAATGATCGAAATAACATGATGGTTGATCGGTGAAGGCTAGGTACTGTAAAGTTAGGTTAGGTTAAGTTCGGTTAGGATTATATTTTGTTCTAAAGTCTATTCAATTCATTAACGCAGTATAATGTTCTTGCCTGATGTTTATTTATGTAAATTCACCATATCGTTTCCTTTCTATTATAAAATCCCCTTCCCTTACTAAGTGTTCATTATTATAAAGCAGTATTCTTATAGTCTACGATTGTGACGAAACTTTTTTATTGGTAAAATATTGTTAATTTTATATAAATTCTAAGTATGCTTCTTGATAAATTTAAAATTGAAATTATACTTGAAATTACAGCCAAATTTACACGTAGTTTGCGACAGATCAGGAAAGTTACCATAGCCAAGGATGCGAAGTGTAATACATGTAAAACATGTATGTACACAGTAATGCTGATTACTGGTGCTTTTGCTTTGACTTCGTTTCTCCGCGGTACAACAAGAGTTTCAGATATAATTCAAATAGGTCAACATAATTAAAAATTTAAAACATCCAAAACCACTATAGATGAAGATGCTTCTATATACTAGATGTCTACTTTAGAGCATTGTTGTTGAGCCGAATGGCAACTGAAGAAGGTGAATTGAGAAATTTGCTTGTATTTTAATATGTAATCATTACCACAACTACTTGCTCGGTAATTGCACAACTTCCTGGTATCTTTTATTACCTGTGAATACAGTGCGTCGTGACGGCTTTGCAATATTCTAGTATATGTATAGTATATGTGTTGCTTGGGTGGTTAAACACATCCGAACAAGAAGTATTACATTTTTCAAATTCCCAAAAACGTTTAGTTTAATCCCCACTCACAATTTTTTACATTTACAATAATATTTGTAGAAAAAATTATTTTATATCTGGAATAAAATTTAGCGTCATGCTACATGATAACATACTTACTTGTTTAGGCATTAAGGTTAATATTGAATATTGCATTGAATTTATTAAAACATTTTCAATGTAAATAAACTTTTTCCAACACACTAAATAGTGGTTATTGATAAAACAAAACATTTCTGGCATATTAATACACTTTTTCATTTACAAACACGCGGAATTGTAAACTACAAAAATACACAATATATCCAATTATGACTGTCACCAGTAGCGTTGAAAATAATATTTTAATGTTCTATATACAATACGATTGCTAATTTAAAAAAATGTTTTAGTAGTTGTAAAATAATTAATTGTTCTATTTAAAGTAAATAAGGCTATTCAATTGTATTTGACAGAATTCCTATAAAATGATGTCAATGCCGTATTTGTAGAAAACTTACTAGTCTGTAATGGATAAATCGTTAAGCTTAGTAAATAAAATCCTTTTAAAGAAGGGATAGTGTATCCAGGACTCGTGATGACGCGATTATAACGAGGTCTTGACAGGATATTTTCAAAGACTCAGCTTCTCACCAAACTCTCTGACATAAAATGTCGCCTTTCCTCAGTTCAAATGTAGCAGATGTCCGTGTTCGCTGCATTGCTTGTAAGCAATTTTCAACAGCGAATCATTCGTAGGAATTTAACTGTACTTCATACTATTTTGTGTACACATTCATCAGAGCAAAAGTTTACTAATATAGGACAACAAACTTTACGTTTGAGTCTATTATAACTATTTCAGAAACTATACAAAGCACACAAAGTAATAAACCTAAATTAATTTGCATTGTTTTACATAGTTTAATAAATATATGTATTTTAACATATACCTGTATTCCCAACTTAAGTAAGAAAAATGTGTAGTCTAATGTAGAGAATATACTAATATCATATAAACTACACTACAAAATTAGTAAAAGTAGAACATTTTATTAATAATCAGCCAATATGATATTAAATCGTCTATATATGATACAAGATATAAAACATTCCATATTATTTATATCTAATAATTATATTATATTCTACAGGTGTTCATGGACCAGGTAGTGTATAGCCCGTCAAGTTTGATACACCAGTCTTAATAACATTTTACCATAACATCTTGTTTTAAAATTCGTAATGACATTGTTATGAATCCTCTTATATTCTATATCAGTTCCAACCTTTTCTTTATACTTAAATTAAGCATAAATAGAATATATCTTTAAGCATCTGTGTAATTAAAAGTATCAAGTACAAGCGCGTACTTGAAAACAATCAAACAGCACTAATAAACTAATTTATTGTCACATACAAAGACTAGCAATAACAATCTTCAGTTTATCCCCGAGTACTCCACAGAGGACCGTAGTGTTATAGCCTGTAGTTTCCTATTGCAGTATATCATGTTCTGCAGAGACTGTAATAACAGACTTATTGCCTGAAATATTACAGAGTAGGCGGGGGAAAGCCAATACAAGCAGTATGTTGCTGCACGATGTGTGGTAAACATATCCTTACCTTTTATGTTTCTGTTCGTTGCCAAGAAACATTTGTTTGTTGTACTTCTTTCAAACTATATTTTTACTTCCACTTTATGACTTTAATTTCTACCACTGCGTTCCCTACTACATAAAATTTGTCAATTGAAATCAATTTATCTCAAAATGTCGTATACAATCTACATCCTATTATATAAAGAAGCTTATCACTAAAATTAAAAACTGTGTTGTATTGTGAACGGAAAAACTGACAGAGACTAATGACAGTGGGCATGTAATACCGCGGCAGTCGCAAACTGAACATAACAGCTAACTATTTAGAACTGACAATAAACTGTGTTAAAACCGTATAGTATGACATGTATTAAAATACATGGGGAATTGGAAAGTTAGGGGTTAATCCTAAATGTATTTAAAATATTAATTTTTAATTATAATCATCTCAGTTAGATTTATTAAAATCTTTTACAAACTCCTAAGATTAGCAATGATAACATCAGCCACCAACTGGGTCACTCATGAGACATGTATGTTAACCTGTGACCGGACTAGGTGTTCCACCTTTGTTTGTTCGGGTGTGACCTATTTGTTTCTGGTGTTGGCTGCTTAGCACTGACATAGATTGGGTTAATTATATCCAGTCTGCACTCTTTGCCATTCGTCTATCAGGTATATTTACCATTGTGTGGCACTCCATTGGCACCATTTTAATTAATGTATTAAAGAATTTTGGCCAAAGAAGAGAGTAGATATTAGGTCTGAAAACGCAGTATTACAGTTTTGTGTAACATATAGTATATAAAATGTTCAAGATCATATATGTATCTATTCCAATCATCCATCCAAACTAAAAAAACTTAAAGCAAAGAAAAGTCATATATATACACATATGTGTTGTCCTATTAACCAATCCTTGTGGTAGGCACAAAGGGGAAAATGTGATAAGCATCCCTGGCTCTCGTGTGTGTCCCAACATTGGAGGTGCCTCTCGTTAATTGAGTTGAAACAAACAAGTGATCAGTTTTGTCATCTTGCAAGAGCAATGCAAAAATTTAGTACGAAAATGTTACGCATTAATGGAGCCTTCTGGAATTAAGATACAACGTAGATGTAAAGTTATTATACGTGACTTACAAACTCATTTTACAGGCACATTAATACTTCAGTAGTAATAACCCTATGTGGTAGGTTGACTTCGTTTGCCCAGTGGGAGGCGAAAGATCTTCTCTTGGGTTCGTGGCGAGGAAGGTTGTATAAACTTTCAAAATAAAACAACGGAGTCGAACCAATAAATGATTTATTAAAATTTAGCACACTCTTTGGATTAGATTAATAAAATAATTAGGTTTGATTAACACATAATTACAAATTTAGAATTTGGCTTCCGAAAAGTTAATATATGGATAGAGAGAGAGAGAGGGGGAGAGGGCCTAAGTTAACGTCTGTCGCGTCCCGCACAAGTTAGCCGACTCTCCGAGCATCACCTCAGCATCGCCCGATCTTCCCGCCGCCAAGGCTCCGGACCAATCAGAGGGCGTTTCGTCTTAGGATGGTACTCTGAGAGGTGCTGCCGCCTAGGCGATTCATTTAGTAATTAACAAAGTACATGGTGCTTTTAGACTGCTCAAGGCCTGCGTACAACACAACTATTGCTGATTTCAGCGCATTCCGTACACGTGGCTGCGACAACACCGGCGTTGTCGCATCACCGCGGCTTCAATTTAATGCATATACAGGGTGTGGCAGAACTCCTGTCCCTTTCTTCTGAAGTGGCCTTAAGGCCTATATGTTTCTATATTAATCCGGATGGCACTTGATGTGTACGGCAGCATTGTTACATATTGTGGAGGTCTTACCAGTATAAAGGTGGTTAAGATAATCACTAAAGTAACAATAAGACATTCTCGTAGTATTAGGTTAAACTAATTTATTCGTTAAAATTTTGGGGCGTTAACACCGAGGTGTCACACTCCCCCCACCTTTAGATCATGCTGCCCTCAGCATTGAGTACTTGTAGAGTACCGAAGAGTTCTTATTGTGCCTCCCATCCTAGCCAAACGTACAACTGCCACCCAGTTTACATCTGATCCCTTCCCCTTTTTTTTTTAATTGGTATGCCACAGGTAGATGCATTGAATTGATAGTGGAAAAGAAAATTTGAAAAAGCTTCAACATTACTATTAATATTGGGGACGGATTTTTGACTCGAAAATTAAATTCAGACACCTATTCGCGACTTAGGCCTTCTCTCTTTACAACATTTACATAATATTCTCTTACTCACTATCACAACGGTCTCTCTCTTTATACTATTACCGAACTACATACATACATATATATGGCTTAAAACCAAAACACACCCAAGTTAAAATATCAAAACACACAATTACAAAAGAAAAACTTAGGATCTCTACAAGAAGAAATAAAAACATGTCATGAATAACAGAAAATGAAAGAAACTTAACACTATAGACTACCTAGTTCTTACTAAGGTCAAAGGACCAGTCTCCCTTAGGCTAACAAATTCTTAAGATCTAAGATTACTAGACATTCAAACGTCTACAACCATTATGACATCCCATTACGACATTACAACAAATACATTGGCATCGCAATAGCGACAATACAATATGTGATTGAAATTAAGCTAACAGGGTGACTGTCGAAAATGTTATTTTTTTTTTTTTTTGTTTTGTTTTGCCACTCTGGGTTAGTGCACTTCATGTACCCTTAAAAGAAAACCAATTATAACAAAGTAATTGTTCCAGGCACATGTATCATAATTTGGAACGCTACTCCCTCATTCTTGGATAAGCCTCATGAGATTTCACTTGGGGCCGGTTGCCTCGGTCACCCCTAATTTTGAAAGTCACCCGGACTGGTCCCTTGTAAAAGATACAGTAAAATAGGAAATTCAGTAATTGTAAACTTAACACTAAATGGAGCTGCTCATCAGGCTTACATAGAATTTCTATCAAGCTGCTAAGGCACCAACCAACAATTACTGAACTCTATTCCTTAAGGGCCCTGTGAAAAGACTTAAAACTAGTGGCTGGATAGCCGTTACACTGTAAATGCGTGGGGGGACTCTGGAAGGCGGTTCACAAACCATCATTTAGTTTTATAGGCATAACGTTGACGTTCTTCCGAACAACAACGACAGGAGGACACTGTCCCCACACTCCTCAAATCCTCTCAAACTCACAAAAGAATATCAACACAGAAAAAAAAGGAAAAACTACAACTACAATATTCCGCCCCCCACGCTTGGTATTTAAGGGCATTTGTGGACCTGGGGGCACCCCATGGTTTTCACCTCGCTTACCCCTGGGAGCAGGGAAGCTCACCGATACCTTCCTCCTACTGGCCTTTACATTCTAACGGTGCCTTAGAGCTTCTAACAAGTCTAACCCCATTTCAACTTACATGTGACACAAAAATTCCTTAAATAACAGTTAAATTTTCAGTGAATACATAAAATATGAATAAACACAAGGGTTAATACCCTGCCTACTATGTTAATACAATTCTGCAGACCTGGTAAAGACATCTTTTCTGTCTTGCTAATGGGGTCCGGAAAATCCCTTAGCAAGACACTCTCAAAGGCGTTATTACTGGAATGCCACTTCATTTTAAATTTAGGAAAGTTATTCGAGCTGTTTCAGTGTATCTATAGTCCGGTTGGGGAGTTGAAAGGAAAGGGTATTTGGGTTTAGGGGTGCCGGCTTTACCTTCCCATAGATACCAGTTTGACTCGAGCATTCTTGATCCTCTTAGGATATGCTATTTACTTTAAAAGAATGTTCAAGGAATTATAGTAACTCTGCCATTACCAGTCTGCGTTAACATACATACACAAGTCAAAACCAAGTGGTCAGCATACAGAGAACATCAACAAACATATTAGGGGATCCCCAATCACTCTTCCACCATGTCTCTACGACTAAGAATCCAGAAGCACTCGTTCAGTCTCGACACAGGTTGATCTCCGGTTTTTTTTTTTCAAAGTAATACACATACACACATCCCGATGAAGTTGTAAGTTCACAACTAATTTCACACTTACTTAAAGTGTCCAGGGCCCAACTTTCCACTCCTTGTTAGATTAACGTACGGTCAGTTTGACGTCAGTTGCGGTTCGTGGGGTTGACATACTCCCACTCTGGTCTCGATCAATTTCGCCTTGATCAACATCCGATCTAGGAACAGTGCGTACAGTCTCCTCGAGGGTCTGGAGAGGCGACTCTGTCTGGGCGGCCTGCGGATGCTGTGTGCTACCTCCCAGGGCGGCACGGAGCAGGTCGGCAACTCGCACCCTCCATCTTAGCAACAGAACAACAACAGTTAACACCACAACAAGAGACGTACCACTAAACGTTGCATACTTGATAACCATCCGTCTGTGATAGTGGGACCTAAGTAATTGTACTGTACCCTCTAGGGAATATTCTTTAACACTTAGGGTGCCCAGCTGATCATCTAGTCCCTGCAGGACTTTCAAAGTTTCATTTACATCATGTACCAGTAAGCTGTATTCTTCACTACTGTACATCCCATCAACTTCTGGGAAAAGAATCTTTCCAAATTCACTCGAATACGAGGAGCTGCCGATAAATCGGGCAGGCACCCTATAAGCCATCAGCAATCAGATCACATCTGTCTTGCTTCGGTATTTCACCCTCACCTTTTCAGGGTGATCGCACTTACATTCAGGTTTGCATCACGCCCAAAACAATTTAATATAACTCGTGTTTCTTTTGATGTGGCGTAGAGCCAGCGGGTAGGTGTTCTAATTAGAACGGGGGACTGTAAGCCAGATATCAACTTTCTACTACATAACGTTACGTGCTCTTTCATTAATAAATCTACTACACAGTTGGGTCGTTTGTAGACGCTTAATAAGGCGTCTGACAACGGATACACCGTGAGTTTGCCAAAATTTACATTCCCTTGCAAAGATTTCTGGTGAATAAACTGAATAAGTCTGCCTGTCTTTACTAATCACAAGTTTTTGATCTGCCACTTCCCATTTCACCCACTTTGCGAGTGAAGGGTCGTAAACGGGATAAACTATCACATTGAAAGTTTCAAACAACTGATTATCATTTTTCAGGGGTAGCTTAATTAATACCCTCAATTGAGAATTCGTTACATATGATTGTATTGTGGCAAATTTGTAGAAATTATGCAAATTCTCTAATTTTACATCTAAAAACAATTTTACTGGAGGTGGTATTTACGTTTTCCACGGAAGTCAGGACCTTCAAGAACTGATGGGGAGGCAACAGGTTACTGGTCATTTTTCCGGCAGCTAGATCCTCAATGGCCAGGTGAAGCCTGGCCATCCTCTGGACAGCTAGATTAATAGCATCTTTAACCTCCGAAAGGGCTGAGTTTAGCTTCAAATACTGAAAAAGGGTTCTCAACTGGTTGGCATATATAAGTATATATAAGTTCTCTGATATAATTACGGGCCATAGTTATGTGCATCACCTCGTGATATTCTTTTATGGTAGAGATAATTTTGTTTATTGCTCTAGAATGGTTGGAAATTTCCGATTGCATATTACCTAAAACGGTTATTTGGTCTTTAGTGTTATGGGAAAGGTCATCACTTAGATTTTCTATTTCATTTATCCTACTATTGGTTAATTCCAGATCACTATCCGTTGCAGTACCAAACAGAAATTTTAGTACCTGGCCTCCCGCATCGATTAAGCCTCGCTTTTGCCGAGTGCTAGATACTAAGGTAGTCAAGTCACTGGTTTGGCCGACGTAGTCTGCTACCAGCTGCTGCAAACCTACATACTCGTACCTGAATCCTGCTTCTAATCCTCGTACCGGAGAGTGCATGCTTACATTCCCCGCTAAGAGGTCTTGAAAGAACTCATCGTACTGACCTTTTACCTTGAATAGCAATATACTTAGGTTCTGGTTTTCCTCTTCTACTTCCGTGAAGTTGTACTGCATCACTATGGTCCAATGGCTGTCAGTGAGGAGCACATCTCCCTCTTTTTCGAAGACGACACCTCGGTGAAAACCCCAGGCGACTCCAAGCGTAAATAACATGCCAATTAGGCCTATAACAGAGGCAATGGTATTTTATACAGCAAAAATAAAGTTGACATCTCGCCTAATCCCGGGCTACGTAGCGACTAAACTACCGCTTATCTACCAAAGATAGATTCAAGATTCTAACAAAGTCTCCCAACCGCGCAGGTACACGCTTGTTTCTCTTTGGGCGCTGCAACTCATCAGAAGGTCCGGCGACCGCTGCTGGGTCCCTCGGAGCACCTGCTTGAACTTTTACGTCATCAATGTCTGGAGGTGGATCACCATTGACCTCTTCTTCCTCCTCGTCATCGTCGTCACCTAACCTGTCATCCTCATCTCGAGGCCTAGGGTCGCTTAGATACTCAGCCTGTTGGGGAGGCACGGAAGCTATTCCCAAGCAGGGCTTGATCCGGTTTACATGGACTGTCACCTCTCTTTTCCGGATTTTTAACACCACATTCAACGGGGACAGTACTTTAACTATTTTGTACGGTCCGTTCCATAATTTCGACAACTTTTTAACCCGATGCCTACCTATACTAGGCACGTGCAACAGGACCATCTGCCCTTCGTTGTAGTTCACTTCGCGAGCCTTCTTGTTGTATTGCTTCTCATAACGGCTGCGAGCTGCGATCTTCCGTTTCTCGGCAATTTCAAACGTTTTCTCTGAGCTTACTCCGCAGGGTTTCCACATGATCATTGTAAAGATCATCGCTTTCAGTGATGGTCAGGTCAGCCTCCATGGGCATTTCCATCTTCCGACCAAAAACCATTTCAAACGGGGAAAACCCTGTCGACTCATGACCTTGGGAGTTGTATGCCATCGTGACGTAAGGGAGGTACTCATCCCAATCGGTCTGATGCCGATTTACAAAATGGCTCAACATACGCGCAATAGTCGAGTGCACTCTTTCTAAACGGCCGTTCGACTGAGGGTGGAATCCTGTAGTCTGTATCTTACGAACATGTAAGAACTTACAGAGCTGACTGATTAGATCAGAGGTAAAGTTCGCACCCTAGTCGGTAATAAGGATCTTTGGCACGCCAAACTTGGTTATCACACGCTGTACGAGAACCCGCGCGACACTTTCTGCCGTTTGATCAGGTAACGGAATAAATTCGCAATATCGCGAGAAATGATCCATTACGCTTAAAATATACACGTTACGAGACTCACTAAGGGGCAACGGTCCCACTATGTCGGCTGCGATTACTTGAAATGGTTCTCGGGGTTCGTTGAAAACTTCTCTCCTAGGGGTGCTTTGATTTTTCCATAGTTTGTCCGCTGACTACAACTACGACACGTCCTAACGTAATCCAGTACGTCCTTATCCATCTTTCTCCACCAAAATTTCTGTCGTACCCGTTCCAATGTCTTTGCTACCCCGGCGTGTCCGGCGGTAGGCAAGTCATGATTCAACCGAATAACTTCCGGTACTAGGGATGCCGGTACTACGATCTTCTGCTCACCCGAACTCAGACGGTACAGGATCTTCTCCGGACTCATGCGAAAGCTCTTAGCCTGGCGCAAACCTTGCACTACTGGATCTTCTCGTTTGTCGCGTCCTTAGTACGTCAAGGTCAACAATGGGGAGCACATCCTTTCTAATCGCTTGTACCGTCCGGCTGAGGCCATCTGCGTTGCTGTGCTTTTTACCGGCTTTGTGTTCTACGGTAAAATCGAATTCTGCTAACCTTAACGACCATCTCATCAGTCTACTGCTAGGGTCTTTAAGTGAAAGCATCCACTTTAGAGCAGCATGATCAGTAATGACTTTAAAAGGGCGGCCCAATAGGTAGCACCTAAAATACTTGGTACTCCAGACCAAGCTAAGCAGCTCACGCTCAGTGGTCGAGTAATTCTTTTCTGCCGGAAACAACGTCCTGGAGCAGTAGGCATACAGGGTGTTCCTCTCCATCTATCTCCTGCGATAGAACAGCTCCCAAGGCAAACATACTCGCATCCGTGGCCAATATAAAAGGTTTATTAAAGTCCGGGTACACTAGCACAGGTGCTGAGATCAATTTTTTGTTTCAGCTGATCAAAGGCCTCCTGGCATTCGGGCGTCCATACAAATTCGTGGCCCTGTTTTGTTAATTCAAAAAGTGGTCGACCGATTGTAGCATAGCTGTCGATAAAACGGCGATAGTAACCAGAGAGGCCTAAGAATGACCTGACGTTTTGTAACGGTCTTCGGCGCAGGAAAATCGCGCACAGCATTAACTTTGCCCGGATCCGGTCCTACCCCTCTCTTTGTTATAACGTGGCCAAGATAATTTACTTCGTCAACCGCAAAATTACACTTACTCAATTGAACCGTCAAATTTACCCCCTCCAATTTAGAGAATACCTCTCTTATGGCTTCCAGGTGAGAAGGCAGGTCTTTGGAGAATAGAACTATATCATCCAAATAGACAAGGCATTTTTTCACCCTTCAACCCCATTAAAACCGAGTCCATTAATCTTTGAAAGGTAGCGGGGGCGGTGCTTAACCCAAACGGCATGCGTTGGTACTCATAGTGCCCTCCCCGGCACATTGAAGGCGGTCTTGGGCCTACTCTCTTCGTCGACTTGGATCTGATGGTACCCTGACCGAAGGTCTAAAGTGGTGAAAACCGTACAGCCACCCAACGAATCTAGGGTCTCCGTGATATTAGGGAGAGGGTACACATCGGGGGTAGTTACGGCGTTCAACCCCCTGTAATCAGCGCAGAATCTCATCTTGGGTGTACCGTCCGGGGACTTTTTAGGCACTAGTACTACTGGCGAAGCCCATGGGCTCTGGCTAGGGACAATTATGCCCTTATCCAGCTGGTCTTGGATGAGACTGTCGAGCGTGGCCTTGTGATGGTGTGGTACGCGGTAGGCTTTCTTATAGATGGGCGCAACGTCCCCAGTTCGGATTATATGTTTGACAGCAGACGTACAACCAAGGGGTTGGTTGTCTCTGCAATCTAAAACATGGCCGAACTCTAGGAGGGTGGCTTTCAACTGAGCCCGTTCTTCTAATGAGAGATGGGCCAGCTTTGCATCTATGCACGCCTCCAACTCCGCCTCATCACACCGTTCAACTCTTCCGACTCTTACCTCCGCTACTTTATGGTTCAATATGACCTTATCCTTAATAAGTCGTGCTAAATTTAACTTCCCCTCCTCATTCAAATGCAGTCCGTGCCTCGTATACCAGCGTCGGTTTTAGTTTTCCTTTTAAATCCAAGAAATCAATTTTTTCCCTTGCTTTGCTTCGTTAAATTTTGAACGATGGCCTTGAGGAGGCCATTCGCGTCACTCAGTTCAGCCTTAAGATCCGTGTCATAGCGATCAAATATGGAGAGCACGATGACATTGGCTTTCCATCCCGCCGGCAAGGTTACAAAAGCCTGCTGCAAGGTCAACGGATAAGGCATCGACTTATCTACATCATTTGTTCCTCCTATTACAACTACTGAGTCATTGGAAGTCAATTTGTTTAGCAAATTGCCTAATCTTGATGTTACGTGTTTCAATTTACCGTTAGGCAAAAAAAAACTTCTACTTCAACGTTTCCGGGCAGTCTCTCTGATAAAATACTCTGCAGGCCCCTACCATGGCTGTCGGCTAAAATTACCAATTTACGCCGATTAGAATGTTCATTCTCCACAGGATCAATATCACTAACAAGGGTCCCTAGTTTTAAATTTTTCACCAACGTGACTTCCTCAGCGCTTCACATTCACGGTCTTGATCCAACAACAATTTTGTTTTATTTTTGTTAAAGTCCGGGCTATGTAGACGCCATGCATTATAAACTCACCGGGCTCAATCATCACTTCTGCGCCTTCCAACTCGTTTAGTTTTGTGGTAAGGCGACTAATTTTGACACGAACAACTTTTTCACAACGTGGTGGGATTTTGGCCTCGTTGCAACAAAACACATAACGCTGTGGCTTCGGCTGCTCGCTTCCGGAAGCACTGCGGTTGGGGTCCGGCACGGTTTTCCCCTTTTCTTATGCGGTTCAGCCAAATGTCTTTTCCCGATAACCTGAGCACGCCGCGTTCTATACTAATCTCTCCGTTCCCTTGACCTAATATATCACAGCCCAGCACCGCTAAATAGCCTTTTGGCAGATTTCCCACTACAAAATCTCCTGGCACTTGAACTCCCGGTTTTAGGTTCAAGGCTACTCGCTGGCGACCATATGTTTTTAGTACCTTCCCAGAGATTCCTCTTAATACTACATCTGTTTTTAAAAGGTCGGCGGAGGAGGCTCCACGCTTCAATAAGGACACCTGCGCTCCTGTATCGATTAAAACTTTACCCTCCGCATTTTCAATCCGACCAATTGCCACTAACTCGTCAACAAGTTCACGAACTACAGGCACTACTCTTATATCCTTTTGGGCGGTAACATTTTTTTTTGCGTTGTACCTGATCACTAATCTCGCCTTCGGAAGCTGTCGGTTGACAGCATCCTTTACTTGCGGGGTGTCATGGCGGCGCTCCCACTTACCCCGGCCTCGTTTCCCGAACGAGGGCCGTTTGCGTTCAGCCTAACATGACAATCTCGCTGTAAGTGGCATACTTTATTACAGCGCCAGCATGCTAGCCTATCAAGGGGCGGCCTTTTCCTAATTTTACATTCTCTCGACATATGCCCTTTTTCGTGACAGTTGTAACAAGTTACGTCAGCCTCCCGAGTTGTTTGGAATATTTTTCTATCTGATTGAAGATGTGCAGCGTCGCTCGTTGGCCTACGCCTTACAGGTGTGTAAGCTAGGTCCGGCTCCATCACGTCGTGGTCCCTGTGCACATTGCGCTGTTCTACTGACCGGTAACGTCCCGCTTCTGCCTTTCGACCTAGTTTCCGTAGCTGCTCGATTGATGTAACATCAAACAAGGCTAACCTATCTTGTAGTTGGGAATTTAGATTGTGATACATTTGCCGCAGCCTGGTTTCTTCGGGCACATTGGTGGCCAGTCGCCCGTACAACCCTTCCATCGCCGCATTGACTCGGTCTCCCCTTGCATGCGATTAAAAATCTCCCGCTGCAACCGGATGTCATGGTTGGGCGGCTGGAAGACTACTTCTAAGTCCTGACACAACTCTTCCCAGGTATTTATTCCGGGCCTATTGTGGATCGATACCACACTAGGGCCTGATCCTGAGAACAAATCCACAGCGGACTCAAAAAGTTCGGTAGGAGTCACGCCCCTAGCTCTTCGGAGTTCTTCAACGCGTTGTAAGAATGCCCCCACGCTTTTGTGACCTTCCGTCAAACATCAACCCCCATTTATTAGACAGGCACGGCTCGGGTGCGTTGATACGAGTCGTGTGGCGCCGGTGGTATAGCGCTTAGGACTGACCAGCGGTGCATGTTGGTCAGCCGGGCTTGGTGCTGAGTTTTTCCACATTGGCTCGACTCGCCACCACGGGCGCGGTTACACGAGGCGGGTGCATTTGGTCAACTGCCGGCTCACTATCCATCAATTTCCCATCATTTTCACTCCTATTTTCCACCGCGCCCTTTTGCTCGGTAGCCGCATCACAAAAAGCGTTTCGTCTCGTTTAATAAGTTTCGCTGGCGTTTTCCTCTTCCGCCTCGGTTGCTACTGGGATACGTTGAATCCTGAGGTAGTTGTGCCATAAACGGGCCTGAAGCCGCTGGCCTTCCGTATCAGTATAGTCTCCCTCGTACTCGTCGATGGAGGTGGATAATCGATTCAGCTTGGCCTCGCAGGGCCTCTAACTCCTCTTCCACGTCCCAGGAGATGCCAAAACAGCCGGGTCAACGGGCATGTTGGCTTTGACACATTTAGTCAACCGTTTCCGTAAGTCCTCTGCACTACCGGTCGTAAGTTGACCGCGGATTTTCAATTCGTATGGATTTTCTTCTTTTATCAAAAAGTAGGGATTCATGTTGATGGCCGGTACTAGATTCCAAAGCGAAAAAGAACAAAACATCTACCGAACAGGCTAATCAATGTAATTATTTCCTTCAAATTACAAAAACGAGGTATATCCCCTAAGTCCCCATCAATAAAAAAAAATAAAGAAGATGAATTTATAAATCCCAATTAATTATTACTGCGTCCGTCGGGGCTCACACAACAAAGTCCGTACGTTGTCGGGTTTTAAGAGAAAATAATTAAAAATAAAAAAAAAATTTTTAAAGTCCAATTAAAAGTTTACTAGGATGCTGTTAAGATTCCCAGCGCGAATTCCCAAAGTCCCATCGCGGCAAAAGTCTAATTAAATCCACATATTTAAAATCTCAAAAGATCACAAGCCGTCTGTTAAAGATTTAAGGAAATTCCAACTTTTCTGAAAATTCGGCTAAGTCCTTAGCCCAAAAACACGATTATTTCCGAAAATTGGAATTGCACTATTCTTCCCCGCATACTAGGTGCGTCTACGTTGAATTATTCTAAGTCCAATCAATTTTCGTCGTTATACTAGGATTTATCTTCTTTCAAAAGTTTACAAGTCAAACCAAGATACAATTAATTAATTATGGTACTTAAATTCCTAAGGAGATCGGAGTTAATTGGGCCCTTTGACCTGATAGCAGAAGTAAGCCGATGAAAATGACCTTTTAGCTACTTACTATTTCTTTTTTTTTCCAATATTTACTTGCAATATTAAATTACATTAATTTTAAATCAATTTAATCAAGTTTTCACAATATAAGATCAATCTATAGTTATTATTTTTTTTTTCAATTGATTCCAATCAATGGCTTACTTCCACTAACGCCCAGGCGTTATCCAACTCACTCATAGGCCTCCTACTTAATTTAGTTATGTCGTCAATTCCACATGCAAATAAGACTAGGTTAATTTAAAAGCTTTTTATTTATTAGGTTAATGTGTTAATATATTCTACAAACACTTATTTTTTCAATAAACTTATATTTTCAAACAACTGTCCCACTATTCATCACAATCACCATTACAATGCATAGCTTAAGATCGGTAGCCCCCTTCTATCTATAAGTAGTGCCGTTGCTGACCGTAATTTTTACAGAGTCAACAGTGAAAACGTATCTCATGCGCAGTTACACAGCCACCTCGAGCGTCACTTTCGCTCAACAACCACGGCCATCTCGATGCGTAGTCCTAATTTCTGTTTATTAGCTATTACAGTTGAAAATTAAAATAATGTAACTCACAAATTAATACTCCCCCGGTCTCCAGCAATAATTATAAGTTAATATACCGTTATAATTTTTCCTCTCTCTCTCTAAAAAAAACTCTTATGGTAAATAATTTTACACTACCTATTCCCGTAAATGTTCATTCACAAATCACGCCATTATGACGCGCACTTTTACTCTAACAATGCGGAGAGGGGGGGGGGGGTGTCAGAACTTTCTAACGTGGTTAATGGCCGCCAGTAATTTCTATTACAATTATTCTAATATATTCCAAAACTCTCTAATAAATTGAAAATTAAATCTTTACTGTACGGGATACAAAGAAAACGTTTGTAAAATTACGTTTTCAGTCTATTAAAGTGAAATGAAGTTTTAAAAGGTTAAAAAGTTTAGAGACTAATGCTGCGTTTATTATTAATTTAATCACTTACCCTCGCATGTTGGTGACGTTCTTGCAGTCTGTACCAACCCCACACCTGACACCAGTTGTGGTAGGTTGACTTCGTTTTGCCCAGTGGGAGGCGAAAGATCTTCTCTTGGGTTCGTGGCGAGCAAGGTTTGTATAAACTTTCAAAATAAAACAACGGAGTCGAACCAATAAATGATTTATTAAAATTTAGCACACTCTTTGGGATTAGATTAATAAAATAATTAGGTTTGATTAACACATAATTACAAATTTAGAATTTGGCTTCCGAAAAGTTAAAATATGGATAGAGAGAGAGAGAGGGGGAGAGGGCCTAAAGTTAACGTCTGTACGCGTTCCGCACAAGTTAGCCGACTCTCCGAGCATCACCTCAGCATCGCCCGATCTTCCTCGCCGCCAAGGCTCCGGACCAATCAGAGGGCGTTTCGTCTTAGGATGGTACTCTGAGAGGTGCTGCCGCCTAGGCGATTCATTTAGTAATTAACAAAGTACATGGTGCTTTTAGACTGCTCAAGGCCTGCGTACAACACAACTATTTGCTGATTTCAGCGCATTCCGTACACGTGGCTGCGACAACACCGGCGTTGTCGCATCACCGCGGCTTCAATTTAATGCATATACAGGGTGTGGCAGAACTCCTGTCCCTTTCTTCTGAAGTGGCCTTAAGGCCTATATGTTTCTATATTAATCCGGATGGCACTTGATGTGTACGGCAGCATTGTTACATATTGTGGAGGTCTTACCAGTATAAAGGTGGTTAAGATAATCACTAAAGTAACAATAAGACATTCTCGTAGTATTAGGTTAAACTAATTTATTCGTTAAAATTTTGGGGCGTTAACACCGAGGT